>NC_064638.1:203812102-204115443 GCF_023864345.2 Schistocerca serialis cubense
GACTTCAAGAAGGCGTACTACTCAATAGACAGAGAAACTCTCTTTAAAATACTGAAAGAATACAGAGTAGATAAGAAGACACTAACCACAATTCAGCAAACACTAACAAACGCGACATCTAAAGTGAAGTTCTGTTGAGAGCTCTCAGAAGAATTCGAAATCAGAAAAGGAGTCAGGTCTCTCGCCATTGCTGTTCAGCATAGTACTGGAAGAAATAAGGTATCTAATGAAGAGAGAAGAGCGAAACTAGAGAAGGCCTACAAACTGACTTGGAATCACTACAATAAGGAGGCTATCTCACTAAAGGCCAAGCTACGACACTGCGAGAAGGTGGTGCTACCAGAAGCACAAAACGCAGCCGAGACCACAGTTGTACAAGGACAGACACTAATCAAACAGGGAGACAAGACGGAACGAAAAATACTCAGGAAAATACTCGGGGAGACGCAAAAAGATGGGCTATGGATAAAGATGCCAACTGAAGAACTATACGAACACACAGTGAAAATAACAGACCAAATGAGGAAACGAAGACTATAGTTTTACGCACACCTCAGCAGAATGGCACCACATAGGATAACGAGACGGGTCTTTGACTGGGTGCTCACAAGGAAAAACAACAAATGGACGAATGCAGCAGGAAATGGCATGGAGCAACTCAACATCACACAGGAAACAATACAAAACAAAACACTCCTTAGGAAAGTGATCAGAAGAAACAAACTACAAGAGAAACCACACAACAAACGAACACAATGGACTGAACAGAGACGACAAGAACACAGCCAGGGGATGAAGGAACACTGGGCGAGCACGAAAAAAGAGAAGCCGAAGAGAACACAAGACCTAAACTGACCTGTAGAAAAGAAGCAGAAACACAGCATACGAACATGGGAAATTTGGGCAGAATGTAAAATGTAAAGTAAAATTAGTATGTCATCCACATATCCGTGAAATAACGAATTTCACTAACCCATTCGTAATGGTTATAAAAAAAAATAGTTCTGAGCATTGTGTAGTAAAATATTAGCAAGTGTACCAGCAAGGTAGTATCCCTTTCTTGTAGATACTGAAGTCAACCCCGGGAGGAATGTGGTGGCTTCAGTGGGAGAAGGTGTGTGGTGCAGGGTTGTGGCGAAGTTGCAGTTGGGTGGCAACTCATAAAAAACGGAAACGAGCGTTTGGCGTCATTTGCCGGGAGGCCCCTTACGGGGCAGGTCCGACCGCCTTGGTGCAGGTCTTATTACATTCGACGCCACATTGGGCGACCTACCGACCGGATGGGGATGAGATGATGATGGAGGCAGCACAACACCCAGTCCCTGTGTGGAGAAAATCCCCGCCCCAGCCGGGAATCGAACAGCAAACACAGCTATGAAAAAGTAAACGATTTATTTCACTCAGAACCTGGTGGGCGTTGCGTGGCCGGCGTGGAGACAGCGGGCTGGCTGTGAGACGTGTACCCAGGATTGATGACGCCTGTGCCTGCTACACCATTATGTGAGTTATGACGCAGTCACACTGCATCCGCTGCGCTCCCTGGCATACTTGCAGCGATAGCCATTTCCTCAGCAGCCGGCTATTTCCTTGTGGATGATGGTGGGCACCGCGGCCACTCCCCTTAAGACAGTGCCGAAAGTGGCTGCCATTGTTGAGCCGTGGGCGGGCACCAATCCCAAAGACGGAATGAGCCTGGGATGGCCCTATCCCGCCATGGCAGCCAGGTATAGTGACAGAGGCCCCAACTTGTGACTGCTGCTGATGGCTGCTTATCGTCCCCTCACCGGGTGAAGCCTGCATGTTCTACTGGTACTGCTGGCTTCAAAACGACAGCTAGTGCTACAGGCCAGAAGTGCGCCTGTCATGCCAATACACCGCCATGAAGGCGGTCTGGAGGACGCCACTAAAGCCTGTCAGTGGAGGAAATTCTTCTAAGCTGAAGGGAACACGTTTCTCACAACAATATTTCTCATGCACTCAGCCTTGAGACCGCCGCCTTTGTATAAGCAGCAGCCAGCAGCAAGTCGTATACTCTTAGCTCACTTATTTGTTACATAGTTTAATTCTTAAATTCTTTGCGTGTTTTTGGGTACTTGCATTGTTTAATTCATAAATTTCGGGCGTATTATAGTATTTGATAGTTGCAGCATCGCGTTTTAGTACCTGAATAGTGTAAAATCGCGTAGTCTCCTTCCGCCGCTGGGCAGTGTCAGCAGTGCGCAAGTAGCAGCATGACTGCATTTACTAGGCAATCTTGTATTTTAATAACCGTTTAAATTTTGTGTCGAATTGTTTGTGCTCTCTGTAGATTAGTTCAGACATTCGTTGCACAACAGTTTTTAGCATGGATAGGGACTGCAACTGCTGTGTTCGGATGCTGGCTGAGTTGGCAACCCTTCGCTCCCAGCTTCAGGCAGTGTTGGCTTCGGTCACACAGCTTGAGGCTGTTGCCAATGGACACCATTGTGGGGGTCCAGATGGGGGTTTGTCGGGGACGGCCAGCTCGTCCCACACATCCCCCGATCGGACTACGGCTGTGGCTGCCCAGGATACTGCCCACATTGAGGCTAACCTCTCACCCGTGGTAGAGTGGGAGGTCGTCTCACGGTGTGGTAGGGGGCGAAAGACATTCCAGAGGGCTGAACGGAAGGCCTCTCCAGTTTGTCTGACGAACCGGTTTCAGGCTCTGTCTCCGGCTGATACTGATCTTCGGCCGGACATGGCTGCTTGTCCTGTTCCAGAGGTTGCCCCACAGTCTGCAAGATCCTTGTAGTCGCAGAGGGTGGGCTTACTGGTAGTTGGGAGCTCCAACGTCAGGCGCGTAATGGGCCCCTTGGGGATATGGCAGCAAGAGAGGGGAAGAAAACCAATGTGCACTCCGTGTGCATACCGGGGGAGTCATTCTAGATGTGGAAAGGGTCCTTCCGGATGCCATGAAGGGTACAGGGTGCACCCATCTGCAAGTGGTCGCTCATGTCGGCACCAATGATGTGTGTCCCTGTGGATCGGAGGAAATCCTCTCTAGCTTCCGGCGGCTTTCTGATTTGGTGAAGACTGCCAGTGTCGCTAGCAGGATGAAAGCAGAGCTCACCATCTGCAGCATCGTCGACAGGACTGACTGCAGACCTTTCGTACAGAGCCGAGTTGAGGGTCTGAATCAGAGGCTGAGACGGTTGTGCGACCGTGTGGGCAGCAGATTCCTCGACTTGCGCCATAGGGTGGTGGGGTTTCGGGTTCCGCTTGATAATTCAGGAGTCCACTACACGCAGCAGGCGGCTACACGGGTAGCAGGGGTTGTGTGGCGTGGACTGGGCGGTTTTTTTAGTTTAGATGGCCTCGGGCAACAGCCTCAAAGGCTGCGGGGCAAAGTCATGACATGCGGGGACCAAGCAGCAATCGGTATTGTAATTGTAAACTATCGAAGCTGCATTGGTAAAGTACCGGAACTTCAAGCGCTGATAGAAAGCACCAAAGCTGAAATCGTTATAGGTACGGAAAGCTGGCTGAAGCCAGAGATAAATTCTGCCGAAATTTTTACAAAGGCGCAGACGGTGTTTAGAAAGGATAGATTGCATGCAACCAGTGGTGGCGTGTTTGTCGCTGTTAGTAGTAGTTTACCCTGTAGTCAAGTAGAAGTGGATAGTTCCTGTGAATTATTATGGGTGGAGGTTACACTCAACAACCGAGCTAGGTTAATAATTGGTTCCTTTTACCGACCTCCCGAATCAGCAGCATTAGTGGGAGAACAACTGAGAGAAAATCTGGAATACATTTCACACAAATTTTCTCAGCATGTTATAGTCTTAGGTGGAGATTTCAATTTACCAGATATGGACTGGGACACGCAGATGTTTAGGACAGGTGGTAGGGACAGTGCATCAAGTGACATTATACTGAGTGCACTATCCGAAAATTATCTCGAGGAATTAAACAGAGAAACGACACGTGGAGATAACATCTTGGACCCACTGATAACAAACAGACCCGAACTTTTCGACTCTGTAAGCGCAGAACAGCGAATCAGTGATCATAAGGCCGTAGCAGCATGCCTTAATATGGAAGTAAATAGGAATATAAAAAAAGGGACGAAGTTTTATCTGTTTAGCACGAGTAATAGAAGGCAGATTTCAGACTACCTAACAGATCAAAACGAAAATTTCTGTTCCGACACTGACAATGTTGAGTGTTTATGGAAAAAGTTCAAGGCAATCGTAAAATGCGTTTTAGACAGGTACGTGCCGAGTAAAACTATGAGGGACGGGAAAAACCCACCGTGGTTCAACAACAAAGTTAGGAAACTACTGCGAAAGCAAAGGGAGCTTCACTGCAAGCTTAAACGCAGCCAAAACCTCTCAGACAAACAGAAGCTAAACGATGTCAAAGTTAGCGTAAGGAGGGCTATGCGTGAAGCGTTCAATGAATTCGAAAGTAAAATTCTATGTACCGACTTGACAGAAAATCCTAGGAAGTTCTGGTCTTACGTTCAATCAGTAAGTGGCTCGAAACAGCATGTCAAGACACTCCGGGATGATGATGGCATTGAAACAGAGGATGACACGCGTAAACCTGAAATACTAGACACCTTTTTCCAAACCTGTTTCACAGAGGAAGACCGCACGGCAGTTCCTTCTCTAAATCCTCGCACAAACGAAAAAATGGCTGACATCGTAATAAGTGTCCAAGGAATAGAAAAGCGACTGGAATCACTCAACAGAGGAAAGTCCACTGGACCTGACGGGATACCAATTCGATTCTACACAGAGTACGCGAAAGAACTTGTCCCCCTTCTAACAGCCGTGTACCGCAAGTCTCTAGAGGAACGGAAGGTTCCAAATGATTGGAAAAGAGCACAGGTAGTCCCATTCTTCAAGAAGGGTCGTCGAGCAGAAGCGCAAAACTATCGACCTGTATCTCTGACGTCGATGTGTTGTAGAATTTTAGATCATGTTTTTTGCTCGCGTATCATGTCGTTTCTGGAAACCCAGAATCTACTCTGCAGAAATCAACATGGATTCCGGAAACAGCGATCGTGTGAGACCCAACTCGCTTTATTTGTTCATGAGACCCAGAAAATATTAGATACAGGCTCTCAGGTTGATACTATTTTCCTTGACTTCCGGAAGACGTTCGATACAGTTCCGCACTGTCGCCTGATAAACACAGTAAGAGCCTACGGAATATCAGACCAGCAGTGTGGCTGGATTGAAGAGTTTTTAGCAAACAGAACACAGCATGTTGTTCTCAGTGGAGAGACGTCTACAGGCGTTAAAGTAACCTCTGGCGTGCCACAGGGGAGTGTTATGGGACCACTGCTTTTCACAATATATATAAATGACCTAGTAGATAGTATCGGAAGTTCCATGCGGCTTTTCGCAGATGACACTGTAGTATACAGAGAAGTTAGAGCATTAGAAAATTGAAGCAAAATGCAGTAAGATCTGCAGCGGATAGGCACTTGGTGCAGGGAGTGGCAACTGACCTTTAGCATAGAGAAATGTAATGTATTGCGAATACATAGAAAGAAGGATCCTTTATTGTATGATTATATGATAGCGGAACAAACACTGGTAGCAGTTACTTCTGTAAAATATTTGGGAGTATGCGTGCGGTACTATTTGAAGTGGAATGATCATATAAAATTAATTGTTGGTAAGGCGGGTACCAGGTTGAGATTCATTGGGAGAGTCCTTAGAAAATGTAATCCACCAACAAAGGAGGTGGCTTACAAAACACTCGTTCGACCTATACTTGAGTATTGCTCATCAGTATGGGATCCGTACCAGGTTCGGTTGGCGGAGGAGATAGAGAAGATCCAAACAAGAGCGGTGCGTTTCGTCACAGGGTTATTTGATAAGCGTGATAGCGTTACGGAGATGTTTAGTAAACTCAAGTGGCAGACTCTGCAAGACACGCGCTCTGCATCGCGGTGTAACTTGCTGTCCAGATTTCGAGACGGTGCGTTTCTGGATGAGGTATCGAATATATTGCTTCCCCCTACTTATACCTCCCGAGGAGATCACGAATGTAAAATTAGAGAGATTCGACAGCGCATGGAGGCTTTCCGGCAGTCGTTCTTCCCGCGAACCATACCCGACTGGAACAGAAAAGGGAGGTAATGATAGTGGCACGTAAAGTGCCCTACGCCACACACCGTTGGGTGGCTTGCGGAGTATAAATGTAGATGCAGACTCAGAGATCCATTCTACGGGAATGTGTACTACCAGTTGATCACACTTATGGGTGGGTTTACATATAGACAGATGAAGTCTGCAAACAATAGCGTCAGAATCACAACAGTACAAGGAATGTTAAACGCATGGTCGCAGTCACGCATCTTTCCTCTGGCTCATTCTCCTACACATGTTACATCAACAGCTCTTCTAAAATCCGTCCTTCTTGCACAGCTGTGAGTCGTTTCAGGGAATGGATACATTCTGAATTCAGTGTGTTACTGAAGGAGGCTGAACTCCGCTACAGCCGCTACAACAGCGCCTTTCTTACAGTGAGCTTGGTTGTCCCCATGAGCATACGTCGTAGACGGATTATTTTCCCTGTTATGCCCCTTTCAGTTCCAGTCGCCTTGACGCTGAGCTCTGTAATCAGTCCCAAGTCTGGCGGCAGTTACCCTCGCACCTTTCGTAGCTCCAAAACTATTGCTCTGATGATAACACAAATTGACTCAGCTGCCCATGTAAGATCTGCTGAAGAGCTTCCTACAAGTTCTTAATCACCACCCACGTGTCCCAAATGCAGTCCACTAGTGGTTACAACTGCCATTTCACTCTCACAGCTAATACATCCACCAGCGCTTGTATGATTCCCGTATAGCTATTTATGGCCTTCCCTGATATCTTTGGATATTCCATCACTTCGCTCTGCACTTTCCGTAACACACGCGTATTGTTGAAGTAGTCACGTTCCTAGCGTGTTATCTGCGTGGTGTGGCACTCGACCAATCACGTGCTACCCGCTGCCAATTTCTTCACTTACTCTACACTCCCGTTGAACTCTTAGAGGCCAGTGGTATTTTACATACCGGAAATAGTCTTCAATATTCTCCAACAAGCAAATAGCCGACCTTTATTTCATCGACATCGCGAATGCTGTACAACTTTGACCGGATGCTACATGTGTTCCTATAATCGTTCATAAGGTTTCTGTAGCTTTTCGCATTTCCCTGAAACTTTTCCGAGCACACCCCTGGTCTTGGCTCCTCGTTGAAGACATGAAACACGACCTCCAGCTTCCTCACTTCATTTCTCAATTCCCAAGCCTTCATAACTAATCTTAGCGTGCATTGACGGCTGATCACCACCAAGTGCTCTCCCCTGTAAACAGAACTCCTCCCTCCAGGTGCTGATCTCGTGGCGCCTCCATTTCGCTCCAGGCGAAGAGATGCAGTGCGGCCGCGACCAGCACCTCCTCCACCCTCACAGCTACTTGAGTACAGGGACTACTGTCACCCTGCCACGCACCTCAGAAGGACCGCTGTCGTTGGTCAGCTTTCTCAAGCAAAGTAAATTAAAATGAATCCTTAAATTAAACATTACTACGCACACAACTCACTCCTTACTTACAATTCATTACAATCAGTCACTCCACTCGTAAGACTCTAAGCAATTTTAATAAACGCAAAAAAATAGCTGAATTCAATGCAGCGGTACGTTCCGCATGTATCCATCCACGTTCTCATGTCCACACCTCTGCATCTGCCTTTTCCCAAACGTGACAGACGTGCTACCCTTTCGCAGATTGCTGCAGATTTCAATGCTGTGTCATCAACAAGTGTCAGACTGCGATGAAACATCGCCGATAAGGGCTTTCGGAGCTGAAGATAGAACCATGTGCTCTTGATAACTGCACGACATAGCCTTAGGCCTCGTCTGAGCACGTCAGTACCGACATTGCGCTGTTGATGACTGAATGCATGTTGCCTGGTCGGAGGAGTCTCGTTTCAAATTGTATCGAGAGGATGGATTTGTATGGGTATGGAGACAACCTCATGAATTCATGAAACCTACATGTCAGCAGGGGACTTCTCAAGCTGGTGGAGGCTCTGTAATGGCATGGGGCACGTGCATTTGGAGTGCTATGGGACCGCTGATACGTCTAGATACGACTCTGACCGGTGACACATACGTAAGCATCCTATCTGATCACCTGCATCCAGCCGGCCTCGGTGGCCGTGCGGCTCTAGGCGCTGCAGTCCGGAACCACGAGACTGCTACGGTCGCAGGTTCGAATCCTGCCTCGGGCATGGTTGTGTGAGATTTCCTTAGGTTAGTTAGGTTTAAGTAGTTCTAAGTTCTAGGGGACTGATGACCTAAGATGTTAAGTCCCATAGTGCTCAGAGCCATTTGAACCAACCTGCATCCAGTCATGTCCATGGTGCATTCCGACGGACTTGGGCAAGTCCAGCAGGATAATGCGACACCCCGCACGTCCGCAATTGCTACTGAGTGGCTCCAGGAACACTTAAATGAGTTTAAACAATTCCGTCGGCTACCAAACCCTCCAGACATGAACATTATTGAGCATATCTGGGATGCCTTGCTACGTGCTGTTCGGAAGAGATCTCAAACCCCTCTTGTGGATTTATGGACAGTCCTGCAAGATTCATGGTGTCATTTCCTTCCAGCACTACTTCAGACATTAGTCAAGTCCACGCCACGTCGTGTTGAGGCACTGCTGCGTGCTCAAGGGAGCCCTACAGGATATTAGGCTGGTGAACCAGTTTCTTTGGTTCTTCAGTGTAGTATCCATTTTCTATGTTATTAGCGTTTTTTTAAGAATAATTCTGCCCAGCCTGTCATTCACAATACTGATGAGTGCTACAGTCTTCTGTGTTCAAGAGGCACAGTGTAAGCTGCCTTTGATAGTTTTTGTTTGGGCGTAGGGCGACTAACAGTTGTCTCGTATGATAGATTATACACAACATCAAGGTAAACCCCACATTCTTTTCGCCACATAGTTGTTGATGATTAATGAAATCAGCTGTTCCCCATTTTCTTTACCTATCAGATCGTAGCACACTGCAAACGATTAAGGTAGCACATCTATACCTATTACAATTAAGTTAAGTTTCGGGAATAAATTTTAACATAAATGTGCGTCTGGTTGCTCTGTTTCTTAAAATAACATAAAGTCCAGACACTGAACACAACAAGTAATAAAGTGAATAAGTTTTGTCTCTTGCTGGTTTGATGTAGCAATCATATCCACATACCGAGAAAGGTGACCTGTTATTATTGAAAGAAAACAGGTTCAATGTGAAGCCCGGATAAATCATCCTTACACATCCACCCCAATCATCTCAAGTGGGTGCGATGTTTCGCGTTTCGCTTATGAGTCAAGTGCGCGTCCTGTGAACTCTGCACACAAGTTTTCCACAGACTGATACACATTTCCCTTCCTTTACTTTCACGAGACCTCTCGGCCACCCGTCAGTCTGTCACTCTGCAGCCTCCAAGACCAGAGAGCACGTGATAATGTGCCTCTCTCAGGAATTCCTCCTGTAGCTTAGCTGTCCCCACTACCTGTCACCCTAACCTGGTTCCTTGCACAACACACCATCAACATGCTGAGTTGCAGCTGATGTACAGCATTCGGTCACTGTGAGCATTCTGTGCTGCTTGCCGTTAAGTAAGGCCGTGACTCATTACGTTAGTGGCAGTCTGCTGGGAGTGAGGAATACGTGAAGGTTGCCAAGGACAGTAGAGACTGTTGACTCTGAAAGCAGGCGGGGTTTCCTCTTTGGGTACGTGGTGGGTAGCAATAGATATAGTAGTCGCTTTTTTTGCCTTTTCCTATACTGTTGAGGCAGAGAATAAAGCATTTAAAAGTGATTACAAGTAAAATTTAAATACAATTGCTAGACCAGGTAAGAACATAACTGATGAAAAGAATTTAATAAGTTACCGAGCTTAACTGTTTTTATTTTACCCGTGTAAAACGAGTGGGATGGCCCTTTGCGACCAGTGGCAAACGCAAACATCATTTTCAAGGCAAAGTTTTCTCAACGAGGCCTTGGAGTTCACCAGCATAACATCTGGGTTGTAATTCAACATGCAACATTGGAAATTGGTTTGCACTGGGTTTAAATACATGGAACGGTAAAGAGGTTTTTTATAATTGTTGGGTCCATCATAATAAAATATTTTATTGCATTGTTTATTAGTTCATTAAGGTTTAAATATTTTTTCATGCTGGATTATCATATCTTAAAATAGACTTAAGCTTATTCAGAATTTTCAGAGGTTGCTTATTGAATGTACTAACCAAATGCTAGGATATTGTGGTTAACTACAAGGACAATGTGATGCCAATTATGTATAGTGCTGCGTTCCTCGTTATTTAGCCACTATCAGTCTGCTAATTAAGTGGGCTAATTGCTGAAGTTCTGCAGAGTGTTGGCTCACTCGGGGAGTCTGGAGGAAAGTTCTTTTTGACAATTAGGAACCCATAGACCAAAGAAATTCAATGACCAGCATTTTTTCGGGGTACAAGCAATGAATGGATCTTTAGGGGATTCTATTGAGAGTGCCCGTATGGTAATGATGTCGCTCTGCTTAGAAATTTTGAAGAAAAGGCAGTACTTAATATTTCGGAAGGAATGCTACCGAAACCGGGTCAGGTTTGGTTTACTGATAAGCCACACACGTTTGATAATTTAGATAAAATGGTTACGGAGATTGGGAATATGCGATTTAATGACGAAAAGTGGATTGCTTGTCGGGGGTGGAGGGGGGGGGGGGAAGGCTACGTACTACAACCGTTTCTACTGCCACAACTGAATGCAGGACTAGTCCTGTAGTACGTGTCTTGACTGTGATAAGTTCGGTGATTTTTCTGAGGATTGTGAGCAGTCGCGGCCGAGGAAGTGACGCAGCTGAGACGTTTTGAGCTACTTCAGTGGCAACTCGCCTCCGAATGGCTGACGTAAGGTACACGCCGTTGACAGAGAGCGACTCCTTGCTTCAGAACTATCTTGTGCTAACCTCGATTCCAGCAGTAACGTTTCTTTAATTGATCACGGATGGTATTGTATTTACCACCACACAGGAAACTGTTCTAAAGCGCAAACCATTTGCAGGAAATGGCATTCCATATTAGTTGAAGGTGTACTGCAGGCCTAATGGTAAACAGTAAACATTAAACGGTTAACGGTAAACGTTAAATGCTAAGTGGTGAACGCTGTGTGCCTAACAGTAAATGCTAAATGGGAAATGCTAAACGATAAACAATAAATGATTAAGGGTAAACGCTAAACGGTATGGAAATAGGCAGGTATAATTACAGTTGTCTACGAATAGTTATGATGCATAAAAATGTTGTCTAGTTCAATCATTTCTATGAAAAGTCAAAGATGACTGTGTATGTAAACATAATTCAAGCATAATATTAAAAAATTATTCCAAGGACAAAGTAACGTATCATTTATATATACACATATGTCTGTATTTTTTAATGCTACAAATATCGTACACATGTCCATTCTCCCTTTTGCAAAGTAATAATATCTTGTCTCACACACAACCGCATCAAAATGGTTTCTTATTTTAATAAATTACTGAGGAATAATCAATCAGAGTGTAGTATTTAAATGATTTTTTTAAATATTGTCAAATTACATAATTTCAAAAGCACACTACCTTTTTATATAATAAAAATTTCTTGACATTCACTTGATAGTCAAAGATTTTCGTAACATACTTGAGAGTCAGAGATATTCATTATCCCCATAATAAAAAGGTGTCACATTGCGTTATTTACATACAAAGATATTAATGTTGAATGATATTAAAGCGCTAACAACGCAAAGTTGAGCATTATTTACCTACTCATACACAAATCTGGCTGAATATTAAATTGACTCCAAGGTCAAAGGTATGCATTAAAGACATACATAAACCACTGTATTTAAAGTGTCAAATTCTGCTATTTATAGTAATAATTTCTGTTTCCCTCCCTCTCTCACCTTCTTGCTCACACATACCTCAGTATTTCATACATTAAGCCCAATGATGCTCCTTCAGCACACATGCGATCAATAATCAGCTCCAGTCAGTTATTCCAGACACTGCAATAAATTTTCCGTGAAATTATACTCCGTATGCTCTTGTCATTTAATGTCCTCATTAAATATGATCTCTCACATGGTTTGCGCACATCTGTCTCGTCACTATATGTCACATCACAATTTCTTTTATTACAAAGAAATATAAATACTAGAGCTCTTAAACTTTTTTTTTCATCGGTTACTTTGTGTCAGTTCAGCTTTTCACCTGTCACTGCCAAACAGAGGGAGGAACCCAGCCCAGGCTGAGGTACCGCTGCCCCTCTTACCTGTATTGATGAGACACAGTCCAGCTCAGAGACAGACACATTCGCTAATGTTGTATGGGAAAAATCCATAGAGTGAATATTGGCGCACATCAAATTCAACTCCTCGGTGCGTCTGTAACTTTTTGATGTTATTACTTGGCGCAGGTACCAAGCAACCAGATGTGGCTCATACTGTGAGTTACAAGAAAATCTGGGGCAAGGAAGGAACGCAAAGTTGCAGAGGGCAACTTTTCCACACCGAGCCGAGCTGTAATCAAGAAGTGCAGACGCCACCTAATGGCTCATTCTGCGAGCCTCGCACTACAGAGCCATAACCTCTGAGTTCAGCTGCTCCACGGCGTGGTGGCGCTGATGGAAATTCCGAAGGCATGGGGAACTGACAAAAACTGAGTCAGCACGACTGTGAGAAGTCCACTGACACCTTTAGATACAGAGGACAAACGACTGCATCGTTGGCTGCGGTGACGTTATATCCGGCCTAAATACGACTGTTTCCGAGCACACAGTCTCAGTGCTTGGTCCTCTTGACTGCCCCTCTGGTTCTGGAGCAATGGCAGTCTCGCTACTTACAGTACACAATGAGGTGACGAAAGTCATGGGAAACCTCCTAATATGGCGTACGACCTCCTTGTCCCCAGCGTAGAGCAGCAGCACGGTGTGGCATCTATCCAGCTAGTCATTGGTAGTCCCCTGCAGAAGTATATAGGCATGCAGCCCCTGTAGTCGTCCATTATTGCCGAAGTGTTGTCGATGCAGAAGTTTCTCCACGAATTGATCTCTAGATTATATCGCAAAATGTGCCATGGGATTCACATGAGGCGCTGTGGGAGGCCCAATCATTCGCTCGAATTGTCCAGATTGTTCTTCAAACAGGTCACGAACACTTGTTTCCCCGCTACATGTCGCATTGTCATCCATAAAAGTACCATTGTTGTTTGGGAACATGAAGTCCACGAATAACAGCAAATGGTCTCTGAGTAGCCAAACTTAACCATTTGCAGGCAATGATTGGTTCAATTGGACCAGAAGACATAGACAGTCCACTTCATGCAAGTATCGACTACGACGCCATTATGGAGCCGACACCAGCTTGAACCGTGTCTTGTTGACAACTTGCTGTACATTGCTTCGTGATGTCTGCGCACACTTGAACAATATCAACATCTCTTACCGCTGAAATCGGGACTCATCTGAGCAGGCCACACTTTTACCGTCGTCTGGGGTCCAACCGATATTTTCACGAGCCCAGGAGGGGCGCTGCAGGTGACGTCGTCATGTTAGAAAAGGCACTCGCATCGGATGTCCGCTGCCACAGCCCATTAACACCAAATGTCACTGCTCTGTTCTAACAGATAGCTTCGCCGTGCAGCCCACATTTGTTTCTACGGTTATTTGACGCACTGTCGCTTGTCTGTTACCACCGACAATACTACGCAAACGCAGCTGCCTCGGTCGTTAATTGGACGCCGTCAGCAACTGCACTGCCCATGGTGAGAGTCAATCCTTCAAATCTGGTATTCTCGGCACACTTTTGACACTGTGGTTCTCGGAATAATGAATTTCCTAACGCTTTCCCATGCGTCAAACTCCAACTACCATTCCGTATTCAAAATCTGTTAATTCTAGTCGGGCGGCCATAATCATATCAGAAACCTTCTCACATGATTCACTTGAATAAAAATAACAGCTCCGCCATGTCACTTCAGTGGAACTCAGGCGTGTGGTTCGGAAGCAAACGGTTGGAAACCATTCTCTCAAATGACACTTTCTTTAAATCAATCACTCAGCAATACAATAAATTCTTTGAAAGGAGGTTGCAAACTCAAGTTAAAATCTAAAATTGTACATTCGTCACACATACATTTTTTCTCAGCTACTTATGGATATGACTTTTCCTCGGAATAAATACAACACAGGCAGCGTTCGAATATTACTATATAATGATGACCGGAAGTAGTGCTAGTCTTTACGCAGGTCTACAGGTTGTTCATGTAACTCAAATGACATGTATCTATGTTATCAGTACGCAGCAACATTAACAGACAACAAGTTTCGCGCAACGGTATTTTGTAATATGTACCCCGATCTCTGTATTTTTTCGTTTATCTACTACAATTATCCTATCATAATCTGAATGCTGGATGCGATAGACAGTTATAAGCACGTGTTTAGTCTATTGTTCGAACATGTTTCAACTCCATAAGGAACAGTTAGCTGGCCAAATTTGATTTATTTGCGTATAGAATATATTTAAAGATACAATGTGCATCTTGTCTTATAGGTTATAATCCTGCTAGAAAGGGCATCTTAAATCATGAATTATCATTTGACTGGATGTATGTTTATTTGCTATTACCTTCGGCAGTTTAGTGTGTACTCCTGTGTAAAACCCTTATTTTCATCGATGTTAACGTCCATTAGAATAACATCTTTCCGTGCCCAGGCTGAATCACGAACGTTGAAAGTCTCCTTTTTTTCAAAAGTCGCACTCAGACATTGGCTGAGTACCATTCACTAATATCATCAAATACCAATAGAGGTGTGCTCTTCGTATTCAGACCACCTTTCCCAACTGTCATCTATCTTGGGCAGCTGGAGTTTACAGAGTAATGTAACGTTCATCTTAAATTATCGATTCAGCTCTTGATCTCTAAAAGTGAAAATCTGCGGACATACGACAAGAAATTGTTTCGGATCTTTGAACCCATCATGACTGAGTATTACGGCAGTAAGTACTCGATTTTTGAAAGCTGAATGCTCACAAACACATTCTAGAATACCATCACTGGTTTCCATGCCTCAATCATTATTTATAGTTGCATAAGTTCTATTTTACTTGATCACAAGCTGAGGACGATGATGATGATGATTATGCTAGATCAGGAGGACCGTATATTCTGTAATATTAAAGTCCGCAGCTCGCCGTCGTGCGGTAGCGTTCTCGCTTCCCACGCCAGGGTTCCGGGGTTCGATTCCCGGCGGGGTCAGGGATTTTCTCTGCCTCGTGATGACAGGGTGTTGTGTGCTGTCCTTAGGTTCGTTAGGTTTAAGTAGTTCTAAGTTCTAGGGGACTGATGACCATAGCTGTTAAGTCCCATAGTGCTCAGAGCCATTTGAACCATTTTGTAATATTAAATGAGGAAACAAACATCAGTGATCAGTAATATTGTTAATAGTATGAAGGCTTTCACGACCGGATGACATATCTTCTGGTAAACCTTGCGGGATGTAAGGTCGTGGTCCACGAAACTCTTCAGCTCCTAACGTTTCGTCCAGTGCTTCGCTGGACATCTTCAGTGGCGTATATAAAATTCCGTGCACATGTGGTAAAGTTTATGTTGGAACAACAAAAAGAAGCGTAAATACACGGTTAAAAGAACACAGAAGTCTTTGCCGATTAGAAAAACAGATAAATCGGCTGTAGCAGAACACGCTTTTCAGCCAGGAAATCATCAAGTAAAGTTTTCAGAAACAAAAATTTTATCTACGACGACGAACTATTACCCACGGCTTTGCAGAGAAGCAATTGAAATATATAAACATAGGGATAATTTTAATCGGAAAGAAGACACCATGAAACTTAGTGATATTTGGACAGTAGCACTACAGAATTGCTAGACAGTTTTATCTGTGACAAGATTACGATCGATAGTTAAGTTTTATCTCTGACAAAGGTTATCTCTGCATATCACGTGTAACTCTGGTCACGCCCACTTTCTACGATACATAAGTCGCTCTCAGACGTCCGATCCGTCAGTCCGCAAGACTCACCGGAGGAGAAACACCCCTCTGAAGATGTCCAGCGAAGCACTGGACGAAACGTTAGGAGCTGAAGAGTTTCGTGGACCACGACCTTACATCCCGCAAGGTTTACCAGAAAATATTGTTAATAGTAAAATATATACTAAATAAAAATTAAACCTGCATGAGTTATTAGAAGGTATATGTGTGTGCGTGTTTCACGATTATAGTTTTTGGTTCCACAGCAGCAAGAGCTATGTCAGGTATGGTGAGGGTATAAAACTATGATGACAGCTGCGATGACGATTGTAGCGGTGGTGGTTATAGTGGTGGTGGTTGTGGTGGTGATGTCAATGATGGCTCAGCTCCCACAGCGAGCTTCCTATTGAGCTTTTCCCAACTTTTGTGTCGAATTCGCTCCAAAACTAAGCACCCAACATTACTGGTTTTGGTTGTTACAGAAAAATGGGCTGCCATTTCCCCACAGACATTAAGATGTTTCATTGAAAGTGTTCCCTGCAGAATAAAAGCCATCATAAAGGCAAAGTATAGACACATGTTGTACTAATTTTTGTATGTTACATTTTCGTTATGGTAGGACAATTTGCTCTAATATGCTTCAGTCTAGAGCGACAGGCAATAATTTGTAACGGACAGAAGAGCATCGATTTTTGTCTAAAAGTCTCTACGTTGCGTACGGGGACATTCCATTTGAGAGACGTCCCCCACAGAAGTTCAGTCATAAACAGTCCATGTTTTTATTTGTCTGGATCCAAAGTATGCTTTAGATTATGGGCGACAGAATGTATACGCTTTTTCAGATGAATTAACAATGTTTATCAAGTAATTGGGCCAGTTTTATGTCTACACTGCATAGCGATAGATGCAGTTGAGATCTCGAACTTCCACGCCTGCACACAGTGTGTCGTCGGAGCCACACACTGGAGCACCTTGCACGCAGACCGGCAGTGCGTGTGACTCGCAGACAGGGTACTTGGCTTGTGTACAGCGCCGGGACAGGAAACTGTTTGTGCGTGCCAGCACCGCTGGACATGATGTACGATAGCAGTTAGATGCTGGTTCTTCAGTTTCCTTGTTAAGTCGTAGCACATATGACTTGCTAGGCGGACGACAATTGCAAAGGTATGTGTTGATCCATTGTGGGCGTGAGGCAGCGGCTGGTCAAATGTTTAACAAAGAATTTCGCCGAACAGCTGTGGAAATTGTGAAACTATTTTATTTTGTTTTCGCTACAAATTTCGGCAATTCATCATGCCATCTTCAGGCCCCGTATGCACCCCTAACAATTATCTGCATTGGTATAGTGGGGTCATCAACTCAGTTGCAGTCAACTCTTCCAAGCAAGAATTTGAGAATTCGTGACATCCAGAAACAGATTTTGTATTGGAGCAGCAAGGTCCGTCTTCTTACTCCGTTTTTTTTTCGCGAACACACATGCATCCATATACAATGAATTGCCAGAGAAACTGGTATAGAAATGAGTATTCAAATACAGAGATATGTAAACTGGAAAAATACGATGCTGCGGTCGGCAACGCCTGTAGAGGACAACTAGTGTCTGGCGCAGTTGTTAGATCGGTTACTGCTGCTACGATGGCAGGTTATCAAGATTTAAGTGAGTTTGTACGTGGTGTTATAGTCGGCGAGCGAGCGATGGGACACAGCATCTCTGAGGCAGTGATGAAGTGGGGGTTTCATTTCACGCATGTGCCGTGAATATCAGGAATCCGGTAAAACATCAAATCTCCAACATCGCTGAGCCCAGAAAAAGATCCTGCAAGAACGGGGCCAACAACAATTGAAGAGAATCATTCAAAGCGACAGAAGAGCAACCATTCCGCAAATTGCTGAAAATTTCAATGCTGAACCATCAGCAAGTGTCAACGTTCGAACCATTCAATGAAACAACATCGATATGGGCCTTCGGAGCCCTAGAACTACTCATATGTCCTTGGTGACTGCACGACACAAAGCTTCACTCCTAGCCTGGGTCCGTCAAAACCAACATTGGACGGAAAACATATTGCCTGGACAGACGAGTTTCGTTTCAGATTGTATCGAGCGAATGGTCGTGTACGGGTATGGGGGAACATCATGAATCCATGGGCCCTGCATGTTATCAGAGGACTGTTCAGTCTGGTGGGGACATGTGCAGTTGGAGTGACATGGGGCCCCTGATACGCCTAGATACGACTCTAACAGGTGACACGTACGTTAGCATCCTGTCTGATCATCTGCCACCGTTCATATCCATTCTTCATTCCGACGGACGGGCAATTCCAGCAGAACAATGAGACACCCTACACTTCCAGAATTGCTGTAGAGTGGCTGGAGGAACACTCTTCTGAGTTCAAACACTTCCTCTGGCCACAAACTCCCCAGACGTGAACATTATTGAGCAAGCAAGCTTTCAGGAGTAAGTGGAAGATAAAAGTATGTCCGGGCTACGTGAATACATAAGAACCTTGATTCCGAAACCCATCCTGTTCGACAGGCTTATTACATCCTGTTTGACAGGCTTATCACTTCTCAATTCCATCAATTTCATTACCCAAGAGATTTTGTGACTAGGAAACAGACTGCGAAGGTCAGAGACGGGTATTTGGTAGAATTTCGTGTATTCCCTTGCAAGAATATAATTTATTCGTTAACTGAATATGCAGGTTCACCGAAGGCAAGTAATTTTTTGACCTAAAAATCTTTTATAGTCTGGTGAAGAACGTTTAACATTATGTTCATCCCTATGTGTACCCATATAAATTCTGAAGATAGGTCCGTTTGCAGTTAGTATGATTCCCTGCTGCGTGCTATGAAAATCAGTTACATTCGTTCAAACATTCTCCCCTCATTGCTTCTGTTACGAGGCATTTCGGGCTTATGGTGTTTACCCCTGTCAGTATACATCAGTATATCTGTGTCGCTGTGTCTGCTGACCGTAAGTTGCTTATATTCAGGCCATGACAACCACGACCACAAAATTAAAACGTGAAAGTTATTCGTGTCATTCATTTTCCATGGGAAAGCTCGATGAAAACCTCCACTACTCATATTACGTAAGGTCAACAGTACTTCAGTATAATTTGTAGTATCAAATACATTGGTACAGTAACAAGTGAGGAAACTGGTACTCAGAGAAAGTTATGTCAACAAACAAGCCGCAGAGTAGAGAAAGATAGAAGATAGAATATCATGTCAGCGAATGGTTGTTCTTTAAGTTAATAATCGATGAGAGTTTTAATAATAACTCTTTCTCAGTAAATGTCTAGAAAAAACATACAAGCCAAGCAACATAATGTGGTGGCCAAGAAAGGAAACTTGAATCCCGTTAGATGTTACGAACTCGTTGTGTCACGACTGTGTTCCACGTGCGAAAAGAACGTCAATGGACATTAAAAATACAATGACTGAAGAATAGCAAGTAGATTCAGCGAACGTACTCTGCGTATGCAGTGTACTAAAATAATATGTGAATATAGCTCTAGGTGATTCGGGGATATGCAAATTGTGACATGTAGAAGAGACAGCTGCAACCTCTAACAGCAAATACAATATCATCAAGGTACACTACACGCTGCAATGGTTTTAATTTCCTCAAAACGTCATGCAAAAATCTTCGAAACATGATTGGCCACTTTTCTCCAATACTGGGAATGATCCCAAGGAACTGTAAAAACAGTTTTTGGTCGGTCATTCTGTACTAACTTATACCGAGCGGCTCTAGGCGCTACAGTCTGGAACCGCGCGACCGCTACGGTCACAGGTTCGATTCCTGCCTCGGGGATGGATGTGTGTAATGTCCTTAGGTTAGTTAGGTTTAAGTAGTTCTAAGTTCTAGGGGACTGATGACCTCAGCAGTTAAGTCCCATAGTGCTCAGAGCCATTTGAACCATTTTTTGTACTAACTTATTAAATCCATGTGGAGCAATATATATATTATGGCGAGTTCTCCAGGGTTTCAGTATTATTGGGTACTGGATACTCGTCAGTAACCATATGCGCATTGAAGGTACCTGTTATCACAGGAAAAGCGATATTTCATTTTTTATCTGAAGACATCTTAGCCACATTTACGACTGATGTAACCCTATAGACTTGTGCAATTCTCAGTGATTGCTGATTAATAACACTTCCATTTCTGACTATATGTGGACGGGGGGGGGGGGGGGGGGGGGGGGGACCTGTACGGCTCATGATACAAAGGTGATGATTGGTTTCTGACTGGAATCATATACTTCACCAGAATTGCTGGTAATGGACCACCAGGGTTAAAAAGCTCTTCGAATTCTGCCAATAATTACTCGATGACTACTTCTTCCGATCATTCAAAATCTGTGACTTGTGAGTGTAATGCAGTTGAAGGGCTTATTTCAATAGTGATACATGTCCATTTTTGTTCATTCTGAGACACAGAGTCCCAAAGCTAAATGACCGCTGAAAAATTTGCAGTTGAGATACTACAAATATTCAAGTATATGGCTTGTTGCAAGATATGAACCTTTCTTTGGATCATTAATTTCAGCAGCATTATAGGCAGAAAAGTGGAGGTAATGTAGCTGTACCACTATTGAAATAAAATAAACTGAACATTGTATATAAACCTGTTAATGAGTCACTTTCATTAGTGTTAGGGCAATGTTTATGTTCCTGTTTTGCCCACCACACGTGTCACTGTACGCAATTACTTGTTTTTGAGAAATGACATACTTTTCAATATGTTTCAATAAACTGGTACCAATTTCCTGTGAATCCCTTGATCCAGATGTTTCATCTCAAAAATACATATGGATTTGCCGTCAGTTAAATTGCGGCAACCAAAATTATACACGTACATGTTTCAATTGTAGTACGATATCGATGTTGTCAATTTAGGAAATGCAAGTGCTTTTTGCAGGTCAAAGGTAAACCTGGGAATCTGTCTCTTCACTGCATGCTGTGTCTATAGCCATTGCTGTTCTTGCAGCTTCAGCCCTCCTAAGGTGAAGCTATTTTCATTTTGAAGCTACCTTTATTCTTCTGCATTGGTAGCAGCTTCAATTTCAAAGGTCAATTTGTCACAAAAACAGCAAGTGTCCTTACTTGGTGATCGGAATAACAGGTTGAAGTCTTTGTTAAAGATTTTTCTATAGATATGCTCCCCCACAATTTCTTTATTCTGACCTAGGCATTTACCTTTGTACAAATTATTCATTTTGGCCACACACAGGTCAGGATTTAAAAACGTTTTGTGGGGATTATCCTTCCTTGCATAATGGATCTCGGAAACTGGAAAGACTTTGACGTGTTCTTTTACATCATTGATCAGACCCTCCGGTACAGAGAATTTGTTCTGATGTTTACCCCTTCCATCAAGGTGAGGCGTACTTTCATCCTTGCTTTTTGTTGAAAGCCTAGAGATTCGTCCATTAGAAATGTCAAAACCATTGAAGAAAAACTTCTTGCATACTATTGCACAGTTTCCGTTTACATGTAATCGATATTCATAAATAAAGCTTTTCTCAGAACCAGAGCCATCTCTTGGCTGTGGGCGGTTAACTGAATGATACGTTCATAATCCATTCAGATAACTATTTTGCCGATTAGTATCACCCATAGCCCAGAAATGGTCAAATAACGTCTTCATCATCATCTGAAATTTTACTGAAACATTTATGAGCGAACCTGTAGTCCACATTATGAAATGGTTTTGGAGGAATTATTTTACCAGTTGCTGTGACATATAATTCCCCAGTGTTCCCTTTTTTCTTTCGAATATGCTTTTCATATGTATCCGATTTCCTTGCACCCTTCTTGCTTCGAGTACGCTTCCTTTTTGTCTGCATATCTGCGGCTGAGCCGTTCGCACAGGCATCACTAACAGTGTCTCCTGTTTCGTAAATTTTTGCTCTTTCATTGGAAGTGTCATCGTCATCGGCACTGGTATCTAGATAGAAAGTAACACAAGTTATGATTTATACAGCACCAGATGACTGAAAACATATGTATATGTGAAATAAATTAAGATGGACACCCTCATTTTCCATTGTTATTGTCTATATGACCTTCATTCTCGCATATTCCTTTTTTGGAACAAAATGTCTATAATGCAATCGTTTGAAAATCTGGATCATCAATTGTATAACTTGATAATGCTCCTGAATCCACCATCTTCGCAAGAATAGCAACACGCTGCAATGCACAAAAGCACACGGACCTGTACCACTACTGAAATAAATTCCTGCTTGCTTTCTCTAATGCGTCAGCATTGAGGTTCTCTCTTGGCAGCAGGACGAAGCTGGAGCTGTCCCACAACACAAATAAATTAGAAACGACTTGTGTGAGTACGTACCTGAGGATAACTCCATTTTTTTTGAAACGTGGACTTGTACCACTATTGAAACAAGCCCTTCAGTTATATCAGTGGCTTGCCCCTGAATGGAGTCTCATCTTATCCTGTCTAGGTCATCCTTGTTTGGAACATCCAAAATGGTAATCAATAATCCTTAAAGAGCCTTAAGTCCTCGATTTCAAAATTGTCTACAGTTATCAACACTACTTGTTCACCGTCTATTTCACATACACTCTCGTACAGATATAATTCTTGTTATGTACCCAACTCATCGTTCTTCTACAGTGTTTCTACCACACACAATAACTTTGCAGGTAGTTCTGTTCCTACATTGACCCAAAGTAGTTTCCTGGTACCTTCCAATATTTGACCACATAAACTGACCGTTAATGACATTGTGTGGAATTTAATTCGTTTGTCGCTCATCACAGATGAACCTTGGAACAATACATCACTGACAACAGCTTCCTCTACTAGGATCTATGGTCCCCAATTTCCATCATGTATTTCCATACATCAACTTTAACCTGATGCTTATTAATGAAAAACAACTATAAGATTGCACAGTACCCTTCACCTAAGCACCGCCCCCCCCCCCCCCCAACCACTGAATCTTTCCATTTCCACTCCTACCTAGAAACTTAACATTCCTGATCCTTGTGACTGTAACTATTATCGCCACACTACGTAATCTATAATGTGGAAGTTCTAACTGTCCCTAGACTCGACACAAACGTATGGAATCCTGTCTAACATGCCAATCGGAACACATCACTTCTACATTGAATCTTGATCAAATATTACTAGGAATACCGTCTGGTGGTTTTAAAGTTGCCATTGTCATCAGTTGATTATTTGAACTTAATCTCTTACCATTATAACCCTTACTTCTACAGTCACACTCCAGGTGTTCCACTTTTACACATTTCTCAAACAATGGCTGGTCGTACTCCTTTTGAATGTGACCTGAAGGTACACAGCGACAGAAGCTGACATTAGTAGAGGACACATTCCTTGTGTAGAGAACCTTCATTTCTATACCTATTTCCTCCAACACATGGGGTAAAAGAATAGAATCACGCAGGTCCTTTGGAAATTCAGCACCCAACTTCCTTGGTACAGTAAGTGCAGTCCTCATGAGAATACCTCTTTTGGTCTATGATCTGCTCCCTGTAGAATGATTCCATTGGCCTCAATATTATCTCTGCACTTGCGGATATTAAAATGGATCTTCCACATTATAACTACAACATTTTGGACAGGGTAATTCGCCTTGTGATACGACACAATTGTTCACGATAAAATCTAACGCTGTCCTGTTTCTTAGAACGTTATACGAGAACCTTGTTGAGTTTGTCAAACGTAGTTTCGTAAGACCTCATGGCAACTGAATTTGATGATCTATAACAACTGCTCATATGTCCACAATCCTGGCCTTGCAGCCGCTGACAAATTATCTAAAAATGGCAACACTTCCTCTCCTGCCTCGCCGGATAAAGAATTATTTAATCCCTTGATAACTGAATCTAAACGGGAGCAGTTAAAAGGAGAAGATTATATCATTCTTCATATCATTTAACGTTTTATTCATTTCCATATTATCTTCTCTCATATGAGCTACCTACTGCTACAAGAACTGATCTACTTCCTAGCTGCCTGGGTTCCTGACTCAACCGATATGTGGTTTTTATACAATAAGGAAAAACATAACGATAAATACACACTAGAAGAAAAAAATACGTAGTCAATCGTAACAGTCTAACACTACCTGTAAGCCTTGAGTCTGATAATAAGCCACTTGGACCCAGTTTCAGCCTGACATTGTGACCATAGCTGTGGCACATCACCGGTGCTGATTATATACAGGGATCCCGGTGTCCTAACAGTTCATACTGTGCACACCACACTGGACACGTGGCTCAATGGTCCTTCCCAGTCTTCTCCAAAAACTGAGCCACTTCTATGCGCGACTCTGGCGTACTATACGCTACGCTTAAATTCCAGTGCCAGTAGAGGCGTTTTACCATTTAACGTTCCAATGCAATACGACAATGGGAAAGAACAGTCTCTGGACTGACGCTACTGTAGTGATGACGATGTATGTTGCGGCTGTAAACACAGAATAAATACAATTTGTTCCTTCTTTCTGTGGTCGCCAGAAAGTACTTCTGTCATCAGTTGTGATGGCGGCTCCAGCACATTTCACGCCAGCTGCAGTGGTGCACGAGGGTGGCGCTTAAACCAGGCATCCCACTACCAAGTGTAGTGGTTATGAGCGTTGTTTACCTGGTTGGAAGATTTGAACCCAGTTGAATGTGCACTGATAATAATTGTTTCCATTTTAAAGCCTGCTAAGAGATTTATAATAAATACTTCTCAAAGTTAGGATAAGAGAAACATACAAGCCACAATAGTGTAGTGAGCTGGTGAAGGAAGTAAGGTCGAGTCCTATTAAATGTTAGAAACTCATTCTATCGTGACTATATTTTAAGTATGAAAAATATACTGCAGAACATTAAAAACCAGGTAACACAAAGCATAGCAAATAATTTACTTCTGTTTATAGTGCAGCAGTATGTATACAGTATGGCAGAGAAACACTTGATTAAATTTGTTCATTGAAGACATACAAGTTGCAGAATGATATCAGAATGGTGTTTGTACTTAGGTACCCCAGTACTGATGGTGAGTGTTGTTTAGGTAGCAAAAGAGTTGGAGCCAAGTGGACGCCAGTTAATACGCCAAAGAAGTGTAAAAAAAGATTAATTTATTTACTCTATTAGTTATAGCAGTTGTGTTGTTACCGTTGGCAGCGAGTGTCAGACGTCAGCCCAGAGTGCTGAACTCAGCAAGCAGCCTTCACAGACCAACCAGCTTACAGCAGTGGTAGGCCGAGGTGAGGTGTCATGGAGTCAGTACCTGGGCACGTAGAGAAGTGCAAAGTTTGGCTCCCAGCCTAGTTTCAGACTCCCATGGAAGGAGGAGGTGCAGGCACAATGCTGTCAGTGCACTGAGGTAGCCCTGTGTGGGGGCGGCACAACTGTAGCCTGCAGAACTAGTGTGCTTGCACGAGACAGCAGCCAAGTGTGCATATACTAAGGATGCATTGACTCATCTGCTGGTCATGCCAAGGTGCATAGACTGGACTACCAGCTGGGTGTTGTGGAGTCAGCAGCAGTCAGCCAGTGAGTGGTCCCCTGGTTGAAGGCACCAGTTCGACTCTCTGCAACATCAGGCCTCGGACCTGCCAGTAACAGCTAGTGGAGCCACATCTAGAACTGGCAGCTAGATGAACCATACCAGGACAGTGAGTGACATGGAGCATTTTTCGAAATCTTCTGGCAGTGGCTCCTACTGCCTGGCTAAAATGTGCAGCATTAATGGGGGTTTTACCCACGAATGGTATTTGAGCCAGCGTATTTTATCACTTTGGACACAGAATAGCCAGGTGTTGGACCAGAAGGTGTAGCAACTTCAGTCAACATAACTACAGCCTGGCTTCTTTGCTTTTGCTGTCTCAGCGGTGTTCGGCTCTGATGGAGGCGGTGAACCGTATATGTGGGGTAAGGCGTGGGTGGCGATTTTTGCTGCGTCAGCCCAGGCCACCCAGAGCTTCTTGCCAAAGGACGCCTAGGTGGCCTCCTATCTCCTGCCACCTTGAACCATCTTGTGTCAAATAATGGTGGGAACTGACATTATCTTTGCTACACGAAATATTGAGAAATCGTCACACAACGAAAGTGTGACGTTTAGAACACCGAGTTTTCACCTTTGATGGCAACAATGGCCCTAGACGCGCAGGGTATTGAGTCGTAATGGAGGTGCATCACAGGTATGGGTATGTTATTGTGCTTCTACTCTGTCATGGACTCCATTACCATAGTGGTTAGTGATAATGGCATGCCAGTCTGCCGATAACTTCTTACCAGATAATTTCACTGGATGATGCATCCACAGGACATGCTGAACTAGGGAAGTGTTGAATATCAAGAGCATCAAGGATGGTCATGACAGGTTTAGCAGCCTACGACTTTGGAGCGTCTTTTTTAGATACGATATCATGGTGCCACTGGCCTGAGCGGATACATAACTATTGTTCCTTTTACTATGCAGACCAGAAATAATTGAGTTGTATACCCAGTGACATCCTCCACCAACACGCCATGTACTGTGTGGATACGACAATATTATGTTCACTTCGGAGCCTTCCACACACGGACACGTCTCTCGTGACACTATACGTAGGAGAGAGACTCGTCTGAAAAGCTGCCGTCGTGCAACTCTTGTGTCCATTGTTGTCATACCTCTGCTGGCATAAGTCTCTCTGTGCTGCTCCAACAATGCTTACCATCCTGCAATCCCATGGTTCTCCAGATGTGGTCGCGTATACATACTTACCTTGCTGCAAACAAGCCCGTTTCCAGACTCAAGGAAAGTGACGTTACTGTACGATGCTGTAGAGCCGAGTGAGACCACTTGGACTCTAGTTGTGTGGGACCATTGAGACCTTCTGTGGTGCTGATTATAGACCTCCTGAACCTATCAATTTCATATCTACGTGGCAATCGTGGAATGCCAATCAATGGCCGAACAAGATTGTGGAATGATAAACTGGAGACCCGATAGGTCACGATACTGCTGCAGTCTAATTCCAAAATGTGTCGGTAGACAATTCTCCTTCTTATACGACTTACAACAACCAAAATTCAAATGCGATTTACGAATAAGAAACCTGCTGCGTAGCCTTTCCTTATATACAGAATGTAGATGGTGTTAGTTCTACCTACTCTGTGTGGTTGTGCTGCAGTGATAATCACTTGCATAACCAATCACGTGGTACAAGTACTCTTCATTGCAATTAATGATTTGTTGCATGGCACCTTCGTGTTCATGTTGTTCTAGTTTTAATGTCCTGCCATGTACAAACATTTCTTATGCATTAAATTTAAAGGCACATGGGTACCGTTATTGTGACACATTAGTTTCTCTGAAAGACACCAACCTTTTTACCCAGAAGACGCACATCGTCTGTGTACAGACGCACATCGTCTGTGCCAGCAGCTTATTCCGCAGTCCTAGGCACCTGTGCTCTCTGAAATAATGCGTAAACACTGGCAACATAGAGTTACGCACGTGTAGACTGTGAAACAATATTTGGACGATTAGAACTATATCCGTACTGCATATTCGTAAAGAATAAGAAAGAGAAAATTAAAGCATGGAGAATGGATTGGTCTGAAACAGACGTGGCGATCGTAGGCGGCCATTTGTTTACAAGCGACAGCCACTTTAATACCTACAGTCACTACAGACTTTTCCCAGTCCCGAATAAAAAAAGTTAGCCATCAATGTAATGAAAGCGAATTCAGAATTATACCAAAAATGTGTCATGTAGATCCTCTTAACTTCACAATGTATTTGTTCGTGTAAGACGACCCATTAGCCATATTTCTGCAAATCATTTTAGTAAATGTAATGTTCAACCTTCCTTGAGTATTCGATACTAATGGTCAATTATTTAATAAACTGCGAGTGGCTGAGTTCAGAAAAAGATCACGACACAAACAAAACTGCTTACGGCATTATGGACGTACAGAAGAGCACGACAGTACCCATTTTTGTGTACAGGCTATTTGTCGTTAGGCAACGGCCGTGCCGCAGTGGATACACCGGTTCCCGTGAGATTACCGAAGTTAAGCACTGTCGGGCGTGGTCGGCACTTGGATGGGTGACCATCCAGCTGCCATGCGCTGTTGCCATTTTTCGGGGTGCACTCAGCCTCGTGACGCCAATTGAGGAGCTACTCGACCGAATAGTAGCGGCTGCGGTCAAAGAAAGCCATCACAACGACCGGGAGAGCAGTGTGCTGACCACACGCCCCTCCTATCTGCATCCTCATCTGAGGATGATACGGCGGTCGGATGGTCCCGGTGGGCCACTTGTGGCCTGAAGACGGAGTGCTATTTGTCGTTAACTGATCGGCCGAGCAACCAGAATTTGTTTTTGCATAATAAGACTGCAACGCACAGAGATATATTCATATGAACCTAGTAACTGATTTATTAGTTAGACAATCTTGACAAGGGTTGTTAAGTGGCAAGCGTGTACATAAAGTAATAACTGAATTTAAAAGCTCTATTAATACTGGTGGTTCTTTTAAACGTATGTAAATGAATCTACTGCCTGAATTATTAGTTAGACAATCCTGACAGGAGTTGCTCAGTGACAAGCATCTACAAATATTGAGTATCTTACCAGCTGAATTAATACTCATGCTTGTTGCCCAGAGAAAGCAATATGTTAATCTTACTAAGTTAGTCTGATAAACATACAGGTGACTAAACACGTGAACTGAAAGCTTCATCTCTGGAAAGTTACTAAATCATGCTTTGGTGTAAATAGGTAAATACTTGTGGAACAATCGGTGCAAAACACATATTTGTGTTACATTATTAGACCAGTAATTATACATGATAGTAACAAGTTCGTCTAAGAGGCCATCCTCCATAAAAAGGACAGAGTCATTTGTTTTGTAAATACGAGGGTAAGTCATTTATTACCCACAATTTAGATAAATTTTTGTTTATTTTGGCAGTACTGTCGTTTTACGTTGATGAGGCATGCTTTGTTTATTTGTTGTTGTATCTTTGCAGTTTTCAAGCTGCTAGGCTAGTTTCATTATCGCTGATATGCTGTTAATCATGGCTGCTCCGCTGTCTATTTGCCCCAAAGAAGAGCAACGTTCAGTGAACCGATTTTTGTGGTCGAAAGTCGTATCAGGGGCCGAAATTCATCGAAGACTTCCGGTACAACTCAGGAACAGTGTTTTGCCACAACGGAGTGTCTACGAATGGACTGAAAAATTCCGAAATGGTCGCACAAGTGCTACGTACGATGAAGGAGCCTGACGACCGTTTACCGCCACAAATTAAGAAACCATTGAGCGTTCAAGTGAAATGATTCTCTCGGACAGACGATTAACTATTGACGAAGTAACACATCGTCTGCAAATTAGTCACGATTCTGCCTACGAAATCAATGACAACGGACTTGGGTTTCATAAAGTTTGTGCAAGATGGGTCACAAAACAATTCACGCAGTTGCATAAACAAACGTGCTTGGACATCTGCAAAAAACATTTGGATCGATATGGTGAAGAAGGGGACAAGTTCTTAGTCAGGACATTACTGGTGGCGAACCATGGATCCATCATTACGAGCCGGAGAGTAAACGGCAGAGTGTGGGGTGGAAACATCCAAATTCGCCGTGCAAGAATAAGTTCAAGACCCAACCGTTCGCAGGAACACTAATGCTTACGGTTTTTTGGCACGCCCAGCGTTCAGTACTGGAACATTATATGGAAAGGGGCACAGCAATAAACAGTGTACGTTACAGTGAGATGGTTACTGCCAGGCTAAAGCCCGCAATTCGAAGCAACCGCCGAGAATTGCTGTCAAAAGGTGTTGTGTTGTTGCACGACAATGCCCGTCAGCATACTGCTACCCACACTGCTGACACGCTCCAGAAACTCAAATTTGCAGTACTGGATAACCCTCCACATAGTGCCGATCCTGCCCCTTCTGACTATCACTTGTTTGGTCCACTCACACAGACATTAAGGGGCCGTCGATTTGTCTCGGACGAAGCAGCGAAAGAAGCAGTGCATTCCTGGCTCGCAGCTCAACCGAGAATCTTCTGTTATGAGGGCATCAGAAATCTTGTACAACGATAGACCAAGTGCGTTGAAACGCAAGGAGACTATGTCGAAAAATAATGTTCTTGTAAGTTTCCTATTTGAATACAATAAAATTATATAACTACTTTGCGGATAATAATTGACTTACCCTCTTATAACCGCCTTACAGTGCAGCAAGGAAAGGTGGGGTTGTTTACAAAACAAATATATCTGAAAATACGAGGGCTGTCCAGAAAGTAAGTTACGATCGGTCGCGAAATGGAAACGACTATGAAAATCCGATAAAGCTTTGCAAAGATGTGTTGCGCAGTGTCTCTAGTATGACCCTAGGTAGAATTATGTCGCTCTTTTCATTCCTGAGCTCTTAGTGAGCGCGTAAAGATGTCATAGAAAATAGTGTCTCCCGCCAAGTACGAGGGCCTGGTGAGAATTTTCCCCTGAAGCTATGCAACCAACATTACATAACTGTCGTGCGGTTTCTTCTTCAAGACAATTCTCAGCTTCATTCTGCAGGGGCAATGAAGATGTTCCTGCATCCTTTCAATTGGAAATGTTTGGTTACCCACAATACAGCCCGTAATTGTCTCCCACTGAGTTTCATCTCTGCTCAAACGAACCGCTGGCTATGAAGACAACATTTTGGCACAGACAACGAGCTTTAGGCCAGCGTAGAGAATTGGCGGAAAGCACTGGCGGCTGCCTTCTATGATGAGGGTATTGGAAAGTTGGTACAACGCTACGACGAGTGTCTGAGTCAGAACGGCAACTACGTAGAGAAGTAGCTGAAAGGTGTAGCTAACTGTTACAAATGAAACATTTCTGATTTTCACTGTGATTTTCATTTCGCGATCAATCGTAACTTACTTTCTGGACAGCCCTCGTACATACGTCTGACTACGAGAATAATATCCATTTCAATATGTGATGATCGTAAGCATTCAGAAATGAGAAAATTATGTTCTGCATCTGACTGTAATAATATAATAATAATAATGATAATAATAATTTCTCTATTACTTGGCCTACCAGCTCAAAGAAAAGTGGAAGCATTGATGCATTGTTAACTGTTTCCACAGGCATCGACTGAGTTCACAGGATAATCATACAAGTAAATTACGCTTCACTAGGTTGTAAATCGCCGAAGTTACCATAAGGAGGCTCAAAATAACGGGGAATATACACATCGCTTTACTACTGAGAAAGGATGTAATATAACGAGGAGCCCACAAAAAACATTAAATCAGTCTTTTAAAGGTTACTGGATAGTGATGAGTTGTTGCCATAAATCCAGAAAAATCACCCGTGTTGGCGAAATTATTTAACCAGCTCATAAAGATGTGAGAACTGAAGGGACTCGACAACCGGCAACGAAAACGCATAATTGGACGTAAGTCATGTTACCAAGAAAACGAGTAAATTATTCAGCCTCTCATATAAATCAGCAGTGGAAAACAATAAGAAAATCTACTCCCATGATTTATTTATGTTAGTTGTTCTGGACAATCACATGGGATAATGTCAAATGTGAAACAAATTGGAAATATATGTGATTCCCAACTGTACCGAATAAAAGCGTCAGGACAATGCAAGGAAGTCATCCTCCACCTCGCTGTGGCTTGCTGTTAAAGAGAGCGTACATTCCTTGAACAGCCAACAAATTACTTTGTCTTACGTGTACCCCGCGAAAGAACCGTGAATATAAAATTACAGCGACTCGCGTCCAATCGGAGACTTTCCGGCTATCGATCTAAGCTCGAACCATTCGTGGCTGGACCAGGAATAGTGGGAAGTGACAGCGGCACACAAAATAGTCCCCACCACGTACCTCAAGGTGGACTGCGGGGTATACATGTGGATAAACTTTTCACAGAACATCATGACAAAAGATATCGTCTGCAAGTGAGAGGTTGCTCTCTTTTCCATATGAATGAGGTACGTTTTACTAGACAAAAATTGTGGCGAAAAAAATCGAATGGATACTCTCATCCACGTGGTCACCTAGTGGAAAACCACTCAGAGAATGTTTGAGTCTCAGACGCATATTAAATGGTACGTAAACGTTCTCGTAGAGGGCTACTGGAATCAGGAAACTAGTTATGAAGGCCAGCCAAAACATCTGCTGCAATACGTTTCGCGCAAAATGCACCACTACATCTCACTGAAGATAACTGCACACGAGACAATTGAGGTCAGCGTCCCTCACCTCCAGACCCTACAACCTGTCCCCAAACTCTTAACACAGCTCAACTGAACACGTCTTGCGCGCCACGCTAACTCTCGTCACATATAGACAATTTTCACAAGTACACGAAAAGTCAGCGAAATTCCTGAGCTGATGCTGTAATAGGAAGTTCATAGATGACTGCTGAAGGTCACTGATACTCGCCGAAAGCATTTTATTTCAGTACGAAAACTGCAGAACTTCTGTACCAAGGTTAACTGTGCCATGTCAGTCAATAGCAACAAAATATCTTTCTTCTGAAAAGTTATTCTTCATGGTGTCTATATAATATGTGTAACTGAACAACTCGTAACTGGATATGAAGTATAAAACGCAATTATTGTGATATTTTGCCTGTATCTCTGCAGGTCGCTAGAAGGAAAATAATTACATTGTTAATGTCACTCTAAAGTGCCATATTAAACAAAATATATCAACAGTGCGGTTACCAGTTGTGTATCGGAATCTTTGCAGATGGGTATCGCACGTTAACCGACAATTTCATTCAGTGCCTGATCAGCTGTGTGTAGGGAACTACAGTTCAAACTGGTTGCAGCATTGATTATCACTGTTCATCTTTCAGACACAGCACAGTTTTTATAAGATAGACTGCCTTTGAGAGCTGCATTAAATCAGACCACTTGCTAAGAACCATTACAGCCACCCGTCAACGAAAGAAAATAAAATAACGTGAGGAAGTAATTATGCAACACATTTAAATAAAGAGAATCACTGACAATCCGCTCATGACGCAGCAAACAGTGATTAAAAATGCCCGCAGCTCGTGGTCTAGGGGGAGAAGATAGTGGCGCATTGAGCGAGCAGGTCGTAGTTGACTTCCGCCTGTGCCGCAGCGCCGCTTGTGTCGAAGCCACTCAGTCTTGTTTGTGTATCCGCCGGAGTCACATCGTAGTTGCGTTGCGGAATTTGTTGTCGTTTTCCTCTTGTCGACGGTGTTTTCTGCCCGAGCCATGGTGTCTGTCGAGCCTCCTAAATTTGTTCCTGGTCGAGCTACTGTTCGTTTCAGTTTTGACAAGAGTACGCGTTGTGTTTAACCTGGTTCCTTACAATGTCACGATTGGTTGGCCGATGTTATCCCTGTTGCTTCCTTACTTTGTGAAGTTTTATGATCCCGTTCAAGTAGAACGGTTTCTCTCTCGGGTTGTTTCTAAAGTGTTCTTTACACATCGCGATGGTTCCGTTAGTCAAGTCATCCTTGAAAATGCGCCACTCGAGTATACTCCAGTTAGAACTTATAGCCTTCCTCCTGAAGTGGACGATTCATTTCTTAAAACAGCGTTGCTTCCGTTTGGAGTAATACGGCATATCCGATGGGAACGCTGGTCAGCACAACATCGCTTCCAGTGTTGTAATGGTATCCGGACTGTGGACATGTGCGTTAGAAAATATTCCTTCCCACTTAACTGTTTGTAATTACCGAACCCATGTTACGTAGGCAGGGCAAGAAGGAACACGTTTTCTGTGTAACGAATGCGGCCATCTCAGATCTGATTGTCGGCGCCGTGCTACTGATGTGACGTAGTCTTATCAAAAACGTCTTCCTTTAACGTTAGCAGACATAGTGTCTTCGCAGTCAACTGTCAGTCAATCTCCAGCTTTAAGCGATGTAGGGGCGACACTACCCCCTGCTCCTCGTGAATTTCCACTGTTACGGTGCGTCCCAGAGGGGACGACGGCTCCTGCAGCTCAAGTCAAACGCCGTACACACGGCAAAATGACCACTTTAGGCGGCCAAAATTCAAATATGTTAAATAATATGTGCATTTATACTTAGAAAGGCTTCTGACCTTAGGGTTGATGTGTATTCAGACTTGACAAGATTCTGAAAATACCTACCAACCTAAAAGTTGATTTATAGGTAACTAAAAATGAAAAAGTAGAATGAAAATCAAATTAGTATATTTTACTCAAAGTTTACAGACAGTAAGACAGCTAGTATCTCTCATCATAAACATCATCCATTGTTCCGTCGTCGTCGTCATCATCATCATCATCATCATCATCATCATCATCCATTGTTTCTTCGTCACCATTATCTCCAAGCATTTTCACAACAGGTTCTTCTAACATTAACAGTACCTCTTTAGGAAAGGGTTTTCTTTTTTTAGATGTGTCTCCTCCTCTTGGACGCAATGATAGGACCTGAAGCTATCAGCATCCAGTGGACAATATCCGTATTATGTATTAGTAGGTTGTGCACAGATGCATTCATTTTGTACCACTTATAAGTTGCTAAACAGATTTTTGCTGTTTCAAGGCAATAATTTTTAAAATTACTGTAATTAACATTAAATCCCCAAGACAAAACGCTTAGGATGTTCGCAAATCTTTGTATAATTTCGGGCTCTGCAAAAAATTTTCTTGCAGTATTCCCGTTATTGGAGTTACCTCCTCCTTGCATGGACTGGTCTACCACTAATCCCATTTCACGATAGAATTTAGTGGTTATTTCTTCTTTTCTTCTTTTTATATTTTCTTTGGCTTCTTTGTCTCTTCCTTGCCACTGCTTCAGTTCCAATTTATATGGTATATGTAACAAGTACTCGTAACATCTAAGGTATGAGTGTAAAACAGATACCCCGAACTTAAATGAACTAGTCGTAGAATATTGTTTTCTTTGGGTGTTGCCTTGCACACATTACACGCTTGTGTTGACGACCTGTCTGTGAGCACATTACACGTTTTTCCGTCCATCACTGTACATACAGCACGATGTTTAAATGTGTAAGATTTATCCCCAAGGTTCGCCTCAGTAGGCTTCAAACTTGATATTTGTTCCTCAGTTGCTCCGTAATGAAGTTTTGCTGATTCCTTTCTATCCTATTCAATCTGCAGGCGAATGATGCTATTATATATCGACGAAGAAGGGCTCGGGTTTTGCCAGAAAATCTGTTTACCATTCGTTATGACCTTTGACATTTGCAATGGAACTATAGTACATAGAATTATGTTGGTATCTCCATAGAGTGAGTTGTTGGCAACACATTGTTTGTAAATGGAATGTCCACGACTACCATCGAGGCCCCACTTGTAGATGACTTCAATTGCTGAGTTTGAAGTGTGATAGTGGTGTAAGAGAAGTACATCCTGCTATACATGAGCAAGACTTTTGATTGTGTGGCCCAAAATATTTTGAACTGCAATTTCCACTTGGGTCTCCGTAATTGTTATTTTACTCGGGTAACATTGCTTCTTTGTTTGTGCTATGACATTATAAGATGGATAGATGTTCGCGCCTCGAGATTTTGCCTCCCTTTGCCAATGAATATAATCTTCTTTTCCCATGTGAGAGTCAATAATGAGCGCTAACGCTTCATCGGGTAAGTAAGGCTTCATAACCGAATATGATGGCTTTTCGTGAATGTGTTTCATGCGTTTGTATCTGCGAGGGCTTGTTATTAGGACTAAGTTTACAACTTGTGCAGCTGTTCTTTTTCCACTCTTATTAAGGCTGCTTTGAGCAGCAGTACACAAAAGCTCTGGGGTTGACTCAGTAATAATTGGTTGCACTATTCTTCGTTTTGATCGTTGAGAGCTCTCTTCAAAAGATTTTGCACGTCTTCCTCTGGGTTTTTTCTCGTGTGAATCTTCGTTTGTGGTTGTGGTTGCCGCGCGGGATTAGCCGAGCGGTCTTGGGCGCTACAGTCATGGACTGTGCGGCTGGTCCCGGCGGAAGTTCGAGTCCTCCCTCGGGCATGGGTGTGTGTGTTTGTCCCTTGGATAATTTAGGTTAAGTAGTGTGTAAGCTTAGGGACTGATGACCTTAGGAGTTAAGTCCCATAAGATTTCACACACATTTGAACATTTTTTTTTTTTTTGATGTGGGTAATAGATGTCGTTTTTTGATGATGAAGAGGTGTTATCTGGTAATGCTATCACCTGTTTCAACGTCATTGCAGTGGCTAGCCATTTGCCTTGCGCAAATAATGTGATCTACTGTGGAGGTTCCAGCGTAATTGACGAAAGTATTTGAACTATTATCGAAGTGGATTACACTGTTGTTTAGAGGTGCAATGGGGAAATCACCGTTTTTGTTGTTTCCTTCGCCAACAACAGTGGATCTAGCATTAAGCTCTCCTGTGATGATTTCTGGGCCATGTACAGAAATGTAATCAGAGATATATTGGTAGATCCCTAGTGGAGGGTACACATACAGTTGCGAAGAAGATTGGTTTCCTACGTTTTCGTACTTTTTACGACAGTAGATTGTCAAGTGTTCAGTTTTTTCGGTAAATCAAGTCTTATAGCAGCCAGTTGTTTTGTATGAAATAAGATGACTCTTCCTTGTGAACATCTTCCTCTGCCTGTTTTGGGGTTGTTTAACTCGTGGCATACGTAATTCAGAAGACTTATGTCTTTGCTAATGCATTTGGTTTCAGTAATTCCAGTAAATGTAATGTTTTCTTCCAGTATCAATTTTTCTAAGAGCTCATTTTTAGCACAGAAACCATTGTCGTGGACAAAGCATATAGTATCACTGCCTTTCTGAAAGTGAATGTGAAAAGATAACCAAATTTGTAGAGTGCAGCAATAGGTTAGACTTGGGCAGATGTGTCTGAGGCGTTGCAGATGTAGATGTGTATGTTGCTCCACACCTGCATTAATTTTCATACACACACATCAAAAAAAAGTTTTGCATCACCTCGGTTCCGAGAGTTCCGGAACCTGCACAGAAAATTGGTATAGAGGTCAATATAAACATCATTTCCGCCCTTTTTATTGCTCATTAAAACCATACATTGCATGTTGTGCCACCATACAGTGAGACCTTCAGATGTGGTGGTCCAGACGGCTGTATGCATCGGTAGCTCTAATACTCAGTAGCACGACCTCTTGAATTGATGTATACCTGTATTCGTCGTGGCATACTATCCACAAGTTCGTCAAGGCACTGTTGGTCCAGATTGTTCCACACCTCAACCGCGATTCGGCGTAGATCCCTCCGAGTGTTTGGTAAGTCACGTCGTCCATAAACAGCCCTTTTCAATCTATTCCAGTCATCTTCGATTATGTTCATGTCTGGAGAACATGCTGGCCACTCTAGTCGACTGACGTCGTTATCCTGAAGGAAATCATTCACAAGACGGGCACGATGGGATTTCGAATTGTTGTCCATGAAGACGTATGCTAGTCAATATCCTGCCGATATGGTTACACTGTCGGTCGGAGGATGGAATTAACGTACCGTACAGCCGTTACGGCGCCTTCCATGTCCACCAGCGGCGTACGTCGGCCGCACAGAAGGCCACCCCAAAACGGTAGGGATCCTCCACCTTGCGGCACTCGCTGGACAGTGTGCGCCCAAACACGTCTCCGACAATTGTCTGATTGAGAGCATATGCGGCACTCATCGGTGATGAGAACGTGATGCCAATCCTGAGCAATCCATTTGGTATATTGTTGGGACCAATTGTACCACGCTGCATGGTATCGTGGCTGCAAAAATGGCCCTCCCCATGGACGTCGGGAGTGAAGTTGCGCATCATGCAGTCTATTGCGCAGAGTTTGAGTCATAACACGTTGTCCTGTGGCTGCACTAAAAGCATTACTCAACATGGTGGCGTTGCTGTCAGGGTTCCTCCGAGCCATAATCCGTCGGTAACGGCGATCCACTGCAGTAGTAGCACGTGGGCGGCCTGAGCGAGGCATGTCATGGACAGTTCGTGTCTCTCTGTATCTCCTCAATGTCCGAGCATCACTTTGACTCACTCCGAGACGCCTGGACGCTTCCCTTGTTGAGAGTCCTTCCTGTAACGATGCGGACGCAATCGAACCACGGTATTGACCGTCTAGTTATGGCTAAACTACAGTCAACACGAGCCGTGTACCTCCTTCCTGGTGGAATGACGGGACTACCAGGCGCTGAAAATGCGTGGTTGTTTACGTCTTTGGGCTGGTTTAGTGACATCTCTGAACAGTCAAAGGGACTGTGTCTCTCATACAGTATCCACAGTCAGCGTCTCTCTTCAGGAATTCTAGAAACTGGTGTGATGCAAAACTTTTTTTGATCTTTGTATTTTCGCAGAAACTTTCTGGAAATCGTTTCTATAGTTTCAGTAATGAGGGATCTACATTCCGGAAAAATGTTGAATGGTGAATGCACGCAGAAAGTTTTCAGTTTGTGAACATTCAGTACAGGGTAACGTGGTTCATAAGTGCACTTGAACTTATCTGTTCTGTCAGTGGAGATGGGTTGCTCCTGCCATTTTGAGCAACTTGGATCGTTAGCGAAGCGAGTATCATTGCAATTGCTGCAGTCAGGTTTTTAGAATAAAATTTGCACTGAAAATCAGCTGAGATTCACTGCATTTCCCACATTTGGATTCGTTGCGACATTTTTCGAAGTTGTGCTGAAAATTGTTGCATTCTTTGAATTGTTTAGGTTGCGCAGGTAGTGGATTGGATGGTTGAAAATTATGTAGTACGCAATGCATCCTGAAATGCTATGAAAGCAGTTTCTCTGTTGTTTCCTTGTAATCATAGATGACACGTAATTTTTTGCTGGGTCGTTTGGTGAGTCGTGAGTAGATGCGGGTTGCTTTTTTTTGAATGGGTATCCCCACATCTTTAGTTCCTCTTCGACTTCCTCATTGGTGACGTCGTGATCGACACTAGTGGTGACGCCACTTCGGAAGGGTCCACGTGGTTTCCAGTCAGGTTGCGGTTTACTGCGTGAGTTCGTTGACTTGATAGTCGCTCCCAGTCTGGTGCCAGATGTTTTCTTGAGTTTCATTTCAAAGTCAGTTTGGTAAGTGCTGAGTCTGACGTGGTTCCTTCTAAGACTCGTGTCAGTCACAAATTATGCTAGGTTGAATTGTTTTAGTGAAGGTGTGAAAAGACTTAGTAGTTTCCTTGGGGTCCAGATTTTTAATGATAAGAATTCCAGATTGAATGTTCACATCAAACTTCAGAATCATTTGTTTGACAATGAGTGGCTGGCTGTTGGTCGGGCTGAGAATGTTGAGATTGCTGAGATTGCTGAGGGTCGCTCGGTGACTCTTGAGATTGGCCTGTGCGGTTGTGGCAGATCTGTTGTTTTTTGTCAGGTTTCTTCTTTGGCGTGTACAACGTTGATTCTGCATGGTGGAGAGGGGGTGACTCAGTAGCCTTAAACTCTGTGCCTTAGCGTTAGTACACGAAGGCTGACGGTCCTTGGGACAGGGCAGTGGCCTGCAGTAACTGTAACTATTCGTCCCTAGGTCTAGCACATCAACTGGAACGCGCTACGGTGCTCCTCGAACCACTCCCTCACACTAGTGGCCCAGTGACATGGGCACATTATATTGTTGAAAAATGCCACTGCCATCAGGAAACGTGATCGCCATGAAGTGGTGTACGTGGCCTGCAGCCAGTGTACTTTTTGGTCATCATGGTGTCTTTTACAAGCTCTACTTGACCCATCGATGCTGATGTGAATGTTCGCCAGAGAAAAATATAGCCACTGCGAGCTCGTCTCCTCCTGCAGTACAGGTGTCAAGGAGCTGTTATACTGGAAGACGAAGGATTAGCACCGTTCCATCGGCATGATGAAGTTATCGCTATTCATCAGATCACGTATCTCTCTGCCACTGCACTAACGGCCAGTGCTGATGGTAGCATTTCCATTTCAGTCGTAGTTGGCACGAGCATGGGTCATAAGCTGCAGAGACCCATTGTTAGGAGTGTTCAACGCACTGCGTGTTCAGACATGCTTGCAATCTGCCCAGCACTAAAGACTTATGTCAGTTCCGCCAGAGTTCGCCACCTGTCCTGTTTTACCTGTCTGCCCAGCTTATGATGTCCGACATCTGTATGAGGGGTGGCCGCCCAACCCAACAACGTCTGCACGTGGTCTGTCCTTGGGCCCCACCACCTGCTGTAGACATTCATCACAGAGCTCCTACAACACCTGCCAAGTCGTGTAGTTTCCGAAATGCTTATGCCCTAACCTCTGGGCACCACAATCTGCCCTCAGTCAAACTCGGTAGATAGCTTACTTACGTGATTGACCTATATGCCACATCATGCACCATATGTGTCTCACCAATTCTAGGTCCCTGCCTATTACCTATTGTAGGTTTCTTCTCCTGGATGGTTGTCGAGAAGTGCAGTATCCCTTTCAACATTCCTTTAAATGGCGTTATACGACAGACGTGTACAACAGACGTTTATGTGGGGAACTGTAATTTCACGTTGACCAGTGAGATCGTTTCTACAATCTAGTAAGATCCATAGTACTTAATTGAAAATTTCTTTATGTCAGTCTCTGGTATATAGGGATTTGTAACAATTAGCCATTGTCCCACGCAGTAATAAGACAGCTTGTCTATGCCTCTGTTCATCTCTTCCTGTCGTTGTAGCACCTTCGTCTTTGCCTTCTGCACATTCCTACAAACTTCCCTTATCCTGCCTTAATTTAGGAGACAGGGCGTTAAAAGCGGTGCCTAATCTTTCTAGATGATATTAGAAATGATAAGAAATCTTGTAATGACTAACCGAATACGGAAGGCTTTTCCGGTCTAGCATTTTCGTCGTATACGTCTATTAAAATGTTCCCAACTCGATAACCCTAATACTCATTACCACGTATTCAGAATAAGGCATTGCAATTTCTTCACATAGAGGGGAATTTTATTCATGACCCCTCTCTTGCTCTAAGAGTGAAAATTCCAAATTACGCTATTAGCGGACCCGCAAGAGCAATGCCCATATCGGATGTCCATAAACCAACCCCGCGATAACATGAAAAGATCCAAAATCCTTCCGACCATACTCAGACCGCGGACATGATGCATTTATTAATTAATTACCTTGCTAATCATAATGATTTTACAGGGGACTTGCAAACTATTCCCAGGTGAGGGGGTAAATTTCAAGTGAATGAAATAAACTTAAATTGATACTAGTATTGCATCTTCATTAACAAAAGATGAGAAACAGGATCTTTTACAAGTACAAAAAGTGAACCTAGTTATTCTGACTCGCTCTGGTGGCTTTAGAACATTAGAACATGACCCTATGAAAGGGGGGGGGGGGCGGGAAGTTGAAGTGTGGGAGATGGTCCAGCATGACGAGGAAAGAAAGGGATGGCGGGCGAGGAAGCGAGCAATCTGGCTATTGTGACTAAACGTTACGTTACTTTTTAACGACAGAATGAAGTTACCTCCATACGATCGCTGCTACTGTAAACTAAACAGAACAAGTGCTGAGTATTAGGATAACAAGTCGCCAAAGTGGCCTCCCGTCGTGAATCAAGTAAGTCTCATCAGTGTCTATGATAACTTTCGCCTGAGAGAAGAGGGTCAGAGTGTGGCCACAATCTAGGACGAAAACTAAGCCCGTTTCACAAAGTTTACAATTAAAAGAATCTTAATTCAACGCTCATATCACAAAGAAACGGAGAAGAAAAGCCCTAATACGAACAAGAACCAATTTCGCACGGTTAACGACGCAGGTTGGTTACAAAACACAGAATGATAAAGAAATCCTTAGATTTGGGGACATAACGTAGGAAAAAATAATTACGAGTGTGCTTCAATGAGAAATTTTCTAACTCGCTCACGATATTGTAACCAATGAAGCTGGAGTTCACAAAGAACACTCATGGTTACCGATACCTGACCTCGCCGTCGGACCTCCAGCCATGAGCAGCAGCAGACCAGCACTGACAGACGACTCCTTGTCTCCAGAGGGGCACTGGGGGTGTCAGGTAGCGAGCACTGGCGCCCTCCTACACTGGCGAGTCAGGGGGCCCAGTGAGTGAGAAGAGAAATTTCAGAGTTGATACGACGGCTAGAGAGACTAAGGAGAAGAACAACATTGGTCATCACCTAGCATTCAAACTGGTCCCACGTGCTCCCCATAGAACAACGATCGAGGCGGGAAATGTGGCGCCATAGTGGCTACAGTGAGGCTGCTGAACTGACTGCACAAATAAAGGAAAATGCCCTGCACCCGTCCTCTCTCACTAATCAGCGTGATACACTATGTGATCGAAAGAATCCGGACACCTAGTTGAAAATGACTTACGAGTTTGTGGCGCCCTCCATCCGTAATGCTGGAACTCGATTTGGTGGTGGCTAGCCCTTAGCCTTTAAGACAGCTTCCACTCTCGCAGGCATACGTTCAGCTAGGTGCTGGAACTTTTCTTGGGGAATGGCAGCCCATTCTTCACGGAGGGTTGCACTGAGGAGAAGTATCGATATCTGTCGGTGAGGCCTGGCCCAAAGTCGGCGTTACAAAACATCCCAGAGGTGTTCTGTAGGATTCAGGTCAGGACTCTGTGCAGGCCAGTCCATTACAGGGATGTTATTGTTGTGTAACTACTCCGCTACAGGCCTTGCGTTATGAACAGGTGCTCGATCGTGTTGAAAGATGTAATCCCCAGCCCCGAATTGCTCTTCAACAGTGGGAAGCAAGAAGGTGCTTAAAACATCATTGAAGCCTTTGCTGTGATAGTGCCACGCAAAACAAGAAAGTGTGCATGCCCCCTCCATGAAAAAACCGACCACGCAATAACACCACCGCCTCCGAATTTTAATGTTGACACTACACACGCTGGCAGATAACGTTCACCGGACATTCGTTGTACCCACACCATCGGGTCGCCACAATGTATACCGTGATTCGTCACTCCACACAACGTTTTTCCATTGTTCAATCGTCCAATGTATACACTCCTTACACCAAGCGAGGCGGTGTTTGGCAGTTACCGGCGTGAGGTGTGGCTTATGAGCAGCCGCTCGACCATGAAATCCAAGTTTTCCCACCTCCCACCTCACTGTCGTACTACTTGCAGTGAATCCTGATGCAGTTTGGAATTCGTGAGTGATGGTCTGCATAGATATCTGCCTATTACACAGTACGACCGTCTTCAATTGTCGGCAGTCTCTGTCGGACAATAGACGAGATCGGCTGGTACGCTTTTGTGCTGTACGTATCCCTTCACGTTTCCACTTTTCAGATCAGAAACAGTGGACCTAGGGATATTAGGAGTGTGGGGATCTCGCGTACAGATTTATGACACAAGTGACACCCGATCACCTGACCGCGTCCGACGTCCGTGAGTTCTGCGGAGCGCCCCATTCTGCTCTCTCACGATGTCTGATGACTACTGAGGTTGCTGATATGGAGTACCTGGCAGTAGGTGGCAGCACAATGCACCTAATATGAAAAACGTATATTTTTATGGGGTGTCCTAATACTTTTGATCGCATAATGTTTTAACATAAAAGCTCATCTAGCCATATAGGCTTTCACTTAGTATTAGAAGAGAGTGATTGAATGTACTTTCGTTACAAAAAAATAAGTAAATAAGTAAAATACGAGGGCTATCCACAAAGTACATTACGTTTTGGAATTAAAAATAAATAAAGTATTGGAAATTATTTTTATTATATACAGATGAAAGCCACACTTAAACACTACTTTTCTGCATAGTTGCAATTTAAATTAAGGCACTTATCGTAGCGATGGACGAGCTCGGAAATTCCTTCGTCGTAAAATTCGGCCGCCTGCGCCTTCAACGACGTGGTTACCTCTTCTTGAAGCTGTGCGTCGTCATCAAAACGCTGCGTAGCCAACCACTTTTTCATTGCTGGGAATAAGTGGAAGTCGCTCGGTGCCAGGTCGGGACTGTACGGCGGATGAGGAAACAACTCCCACTTAAAAGATTCGAGAACTTCACGAGTGGCATTTGCCGTGTGGGCCCGGGCGTTGTCGTGAATCAGCAAGATCTTTGAGCCCAACTTTCCACTGCGCTTGTTTTGTATTGCTCTTCTGAGGTTGTGCAGAGTTTGGCAATACCTTTGAGAGTTTATTGTAGTGCCTCTTTCCAGGAAATCCACAAAAATCACACCATTTCTGTCCCAAAAGACAGTCGCCATCGCCTTCCTTGCCGACATTGTCTGCATGCATTTCTTGGGTGTTGGGGGGGAATTTGTGTGCCCCCACTGCATTGACTGCAATTTTGTGTCGCAGTTCACATGCTTAACCCATGTTTCGTCACCAGTAACGATGCGATCGTGTAATGAGTCGCCATCTTTCTCGTAAACGTCCAAAAACGTTAACGCTACAGCCATTCGCTGATTTTTGTGAATCTCTGTCAAGATTTTTGGTATCTATCTTGCACAAAACTTGTGGTAACCGAGCTTTTCGGTAGTGATTTCGTGCAACAAACTTCGTGAAATTTGTGGAAACTCATAGAGTGTTCCATTATTGTGAAATTACGGTTTTCACGGACCGCGGCATCGACTTTTTCGACAAGTTCGGCAGTCATTATGCTGGATCTTCCACTTCGCTCTTCGTCGTGAACGTTAGTTTGGCCACTTTTAAATTTTATGACCCATTGACGCACTCCACCTTCAGTGATTATGTTGTCCCCATACACTTCACAAAGCTGCCGATAGATTTCTATCAGTGTACAGTTTTTTGCAGTCAGAAACCTTATAACAGCACGCACTTCACACTTCGCGGCATTTTCAATTAACGCTGACATTTCAAACTGTCACAGTAACTCAACGGAGTACAGCACGAACCTCTCACTAGCACGGCAGGATGCCGACTGAGCGGCGGAATGCCATGACACCAAGATGGCCACGCTGGCCCCGCCCCTAACGGACACAAACGAAAACGTAATGTACTTTGTGGATAGCCCTCGTATATATGGCGTGCATAGTAAAAGAGATTGAAGTCCATGTCTTTCAACGTCAAAGCGAGATGGGACGCCCCTACTGTACGTCACCTCAAATGGCGACAAGTCCATTTCGGTATGGACCTTCTAATTATATGCGCACAGGACGTAGGGAAGATAGATGTTCCAGTCATCGTCCCTGGAGTGAACGCTATAAACTAACATGTTTGCAGTTGTCTTGTGCGCGCATTCGATTCTCCCGTTGGTCTGCATACAAAGAGACTCGTCTGTAACTGCCGAATTCGTAGCACTTGGCATAGTCGTTTCTTTAAATCTGAGGCAGATTTGGTACTCTGATCTTTAACTATGGTATCAGGTGCTCCAAACGTCAGTATCCCATTGTTTAATAACGCCTGTGCCACGGTACTCGCCGGTTAGTCTGGCATCGATACGATTGCCAAAACTCGAGATAAATGATCGACGATCGTGATAAAATACCTATTCCCTGCAGGTGTTGTATTAAATGGCCCTGAGGACATCCATCCGCAACATATAAAACGCTCTGGACGCATCTGGTAGTCTTTGAAATGAAACTTCCCGATGCCAAATGTCGGCCCTTTGCACGCGTGGCACACAGTTCTTAACATCTATCCGTCGCACGTAGCTCTCCGATACCTGATAACAAATGCTCATGAGCTTGCTGCGAAACTTCCTTCTTAAAAGCAGCCGAAACCACCACAGGCGGTTTACTCATCGTCTTCCTAGACAATAGGCCAGCGTGGTTATAAAAAGTGTGGCCGTGACTGAGATATATGGCACTCCTTATCTTTTGCCTGTGCCCCCTTCCAACTTACAATGCCCCTACCTAACGTCCTCAACAACGCTAATCAGCCACTTAATGCAACTATGTCTGCATGTGATCTCGCTGGCTTATTAATTACATTGGACATGAATTCACCGAGCTTAATTGTCCTCAAAATTAATATGCTAGACGCATCTTTGAAACCAAGCAACCATTTAAATAAGGCATAGTCTGTCGCGACCTTAAGCTTCCTACCATACAGGTAGAATCGAAAATACATACTACGCTATATGACCGCCAGCATATCATTTTTAGTCATTGAGTAGCTACGCTGTTACTGCAAAATTTGATAGTTACCTCCCTTCTACCAAAGCTACCCACACTAACCGGAATCATCCATTATCCGTGAATGTCACTCACAAGTGCAAAACTCCAGCGGGCTAAACAATGTGATTCATCCAACCCTTTACTGCTTGAGAGCGGCTCAATCACATGTAATGTTTCTCTCTGCAAATCAGTATCGACTGAAAGCCACACTATCTTCCACATACCTGCTGGTATTTTGTCCTGCTATTCAATCTATACTGAAAACGTACAAAGTTCATTTGGCGTCGCCCCATGATAAGTGAACCGTGCGCCATTGCCTTAGTTGCAATTGTTTCTCCCAATTGAAACCAAGTTCCACTGAATTCTACTATGTGTTGCTAAAAATCAATCTTTGTCAAGTGTAGCGAAAGAATTGCTGAATAGTCCTCACCTATGCACAGCAATACTTCCATCTGTTTCCTGAACTTGGTTTCCCCAATCTCGGTACTGCTGTACCCAATGAGTCCACACTTTTATCGCCCCAGTCTCCTCTTCCCAATGAGGAGCGGAATGATAACGGGCACAACCGCCCTTGTGTCTATCAACAATCTGTTCTTGCCACTCACCAAGCTTATTAAGCAGCATTTCATCTCTGTACTAACTTGTGCCACGTTACGGTCTATATTGATTGCTTTCCAATGGTTGAACCACTCTCGTGCATGTTTAACAGATGCTTTCCTTGCCAGTTCTCACCACCTTTTCCACCTCTACAGTCAAATGCCTGGTGACCCAGTCCGCCACGTAACACTCTGGTTGTTTACATTGCTAACCTATAAGCCCCTCCTGACAGCATACGTAACTCCTGATTTCAGAAGAGAACACTCAATGGCCCACTCTTTGCTTTGTTGCTATATCCATCTCCTATATACACGCTGCGGTTTTAAAAATTCCTGCTAAGTCCTCCAGATTTCCCATTAGTACCTCCGTGACATCTCCGCAGGTATATGACGCAGAAAAAGCGCCCACCTGGCTCATGCAATGACACCGTATTAGCTTCCACACTCTGGCTACGCGCATATATCTTTGCACTCAGTTTATCGACTCTCTTAGAGAACACTTCCACAGACTCGTTGCTCTACATTGATAAAGTCCTTAGTGTCCATGTTAAAACCGTGCACTAGTTTGCTTTTGGTTCCGCTGGCACAGTCCAGAGGCCCACTTCTGAAACGACTCTGCTTTGCTCAAGGGCTCGTGGTGTACAACGTGTGCTTTGGCGTTCCTTGCCAAACGCTGTTTCATCTGAACTCCCGTGCTCTGCGGCAGCGCACCTGATCTCGTTAATAAAAGCTGTCGCGTCCTCTGTTGTCTTGTCAGAGAAGGAAGTAACTAAAGCGACCACTGCCGGGTCGTTTTCAACAGGAAGCACACTGCATTCGGATCTGTTTCCGTGCAATTGCTACTGAATCTGACTCGCTTTCTTAGCTTCTAACTCACGATTAATTTCAAATTTTGTCTACCTCTCGTGCTCCAGTTTCTCTCTTAACACGTGCGCTCGCTTAGTTCCAGCTGCTTTCATATTAGTGGCAACACGTATTTCTACCTTTTTGAGTACTCTACGTCTACATTAATTAAACAGTTCCAAAAAAAAAACTCGCAGAAACTCCCGTTTAACCACATTACACGAAAAATTGAAACGCAAATTAATACCTCCGGCTAATCATCACCCGTCTACTCTCAGCAGAGGTACTAGCCAGGTGATGAAGTCGACAACACACAGAACAACCAGGTGCTACAGCACAGGTACACGGCAGTTCGTTCCCAGACAAATTACACAATGAATACCTAAAAGGCACTACATTATCATATTCACCATTACCTCTAAACGAAGGTAACTAAATGGGTTCCTGTGGCTTTACAAAAGTAACTCTAAACGTCGCTTACTGTAGCTGACACCATTAATTCTGACACCAAGTGCTGCCGCCAAAAGCAACGCAAAAAAAATTATACTCACTGCACGACATTGTGCTGAACTGATACCACCGAACCCACATCAAGTGCCACTGCCTCACTCACCACTCCCTAAACCAACTCTCTCTCTCCAAACCATAGTGTTTTAAATCGATGAACTTTTTCTGACACGACTTGTTACGCTGCGAAGCAAAACGGCCAATCTGACAACAAATTGTTACGATCCCATGGTCTCAGGTGGCAGACTGTACCAGGATTACTAGGAGAGAAGGGTGAATCGGACCAGCCGTGCAAAGATGAATAGACAAGTTTGGCCTTGACCTTCATTCCGCAGAAGAATCCACTGTGCCCGTGTTGATTCAGACGACGGCGACGCGACATTCTTACGTGTTTCAGCACAAACACCACCGTCGGAGTCTGCTGCTACGGCACCTGACGTTCCGCCCCCTGGACGTAATGGCTCCTGTCCTCGCCCAGGCGGTGTGGCCGGCAGCGCGTGTCGGCTGACACGAACCACTGTGCCTGCCCTCCTAAGCGTGGCTGTCTGCTTGTGGTCACATGTAGGGTGCGAAAGGGTAACAGCCAGCAGCCTTAGTTGTGGAAGAGGCACAGCACGTCCAGTCGCCCGCTCAGGGTGACTCTGTCGGTGATGGGGACAGCCTAGGGACCGCGAGGCTGCGAGGCCGGGACCCAGCTCCATCCCTGCAGACGGCAACTTGCAGCCCGCCGGACGACGTCACACAGAGACTGGAGACTGGTCGCTCAACCGCTCACAGCACCCATGGAGTGCCAAGTGTGAGACATGCATTCCCACGGGAGTGGCGTGTCTGTACCACAGAGCTTGGCAGTTAGGTCAGTGGGCCAGCTGGTTGTCGAAATCCATCTCTAGATAGTCCTTGTAGTTGGCTTGGAACTCAAACAATCGTCGTTCGGTCGAGCTCCAGACATGGGCAGAACATTAACACGACTGTTTACCTTGAGCCTCTGGGCACCCTTATTTATACTCCTTTTCCTGTGCCTCTGACGTAGTTTCTCTGGAGGGGACGAGTGGAATCCTCCTTAATAATTAGAACATCAACTTTTTCTACGTCAGCTTTTTCTACACCTCATCACCCCCTCCCCCTCCCCCCCCTCCCCCATCCCTACACTCCCACATACAGCTAGTTAGACTCTGTTGTGACTGCAGTGTACAGGTATTTCATGGCACCCAACAGCCCTGTGTTGTGTCTGATTACTCTACACCTGTGACGACATTAATTGCTTATAATGCCTGCCAGGCCATGCTTCCTCACCTACGAGAGGTGTCGCAAACCTGCCTTGCAGAACTGATTGCTTAATAAGTACCTTGCTAGTGCCCACTAGCCAAATATCTGTAGGTCCTTTAACTTCTACCTTCTACCCATAGCTGCACAAAATTTTCAAGAATTCCGCAAATTGTGGCGCAGCAATATGCACAGTACAAACCCGTCTTAACTGCTTGCATTAACAAACAAACTTCTGCATACACTGCATACTACTAGTAACTTACCCACGAAACTGTATGATATACACGAATACTAGTGGGTCTAGTAGCATGTGTCCTATTCAGAGCTGGCTACGATTTTTTTGTATCGATATCTCTGTGTTTTCCTTAAGTCTTGTATACCTTAATACTTTCTCTTAATAGTATGTGCCATTAATTTATTGAGATCCATCACTTGCAAGAGTTTCCCTGATGCACATGTTGTGTCTTAGCCTCGTTTTACAAGCAGACAGTACATATCTTTTTATAAGCAGTATCTAATTAACACAATGTTTTCTTATTACTGTTTGTTACTATGGTTTAGGTCGATATGGTCATTCAAAACAAAGTGAAGTTTTCTGATTCTTCTAAAATATTTAGTAGACATACTTCCTCCGTTGGCGGTCATATTGAAAGGCATTGTACTATTGGTCGTGCATTCCTGTTCTTTTGGTGTAAGGGAAACAAAGACAATTTCATGATGGTGAGAATTCGATGATCTGTGAACATTTTCTTGGGACTTCATGTCTGTTCGTGGCATGTGTCCACATATTAACTTTTAAAAACCTCAAAGGCTAAATTTACAAGACTGTCTGTGGAAATGACAAATTCATAGTTGTACGGTGTTATGTGGTGCGAAAAATATTGTAAGGTTTTTTTTATTTTTATTTATTTATTTATTTATTTATTTATTTATTTTTTTTTTTTTTGCAATACAGATGTGATCTGACACCAAATTTTTTCCAGTATGTTATGACAGTGCGTAGACATTTTTTGCAATGAAGTATTCTGGTTTATGTAAAGCTCTCTTATATTTTCCTTTTACTAATGTATAGCTTATTAGTAAATATTTTGACTAATATGTCACTGTAACCACACGAAGTTTGCTATTTCTTCTGTTTTTAGTTCAGATATTATGTTTCTTTCATTGAGTAAGTATTTTTCTCCATACAGGTTCTTAAATCTGTCAACGGACGTGATTTTTGGTGCCAAAAGCAGTTGTTAATTATGCAGTCTGTGGTTGTCTGGCGCGTGTATTCAAGTGAACTTTTTGTAATTTAGAGATCTAGAAAGTTTATTTTTTCTGTTGCCCTTGCGCAATACGAATTCAATAACTTTTGTAACTTATTCCACTATAAGTGGAATATGTATACACACACACACACACACACCCATATTTATATATATATATATATATATATATATATATATATATATATATATATATATATATGATTTATAACTACCCCAATGGGCTAGTAGGTTTCATTACTACTGAAAATATGCACATGGCAAACTAATTCCATTTGATGAATCAGATATATATATATATATATATATATATATATATATATATATATATATATATATATATCGTTCTGATTCATCAAATGGAATTAGTTTGCCATGTGCATATTTTCAGTAGTAATGAAACCTACTAGCCCATTGGGGTAGTTATAAATCATTTTTATGAAAATTTTGTGTGGACACATTAGCTAGTGCACAAGCAAAGCAATTTGATAATGCTAAGCTCTATCCTTGTACATGTAATTAGTCGCATATACAATAATGAGCCAGTGCTAATATATGATGTGTATGTAAATTATGTTTAATAACTTAATTAGATTTGTCAACTCATCCACTGGTGTACACGTTTGTTCCATCTAAGATAAAATCTTTTGGTATGTCTTGAATATGATACCTGTAATGTGTTGTATCCCATGAATCGAGCTCTTAATTGGACAGTGATTTCTCAATACGTAGTTCTAAGTAAAAATGTAATTGATATTTTGCATGGTAGGAATTTAAGTTTAATCACGTTCTTTACTATTGGTTTGATAAGACTGTTTTCTTTATGGATTTTTTGTTGGGCCTGCAGTTTAGAAGGAAATAGATTACATTTTTCTTTTGTCAAATAAAAATTCAGTTTTGATTAGGAGTAGTTTAATTAGGGTTTTTTCACGTGGACTTTTTTTGCTGAATAGCCTTGTGTTCTTTTCGCTCAGTCTGTTTTGTTTATGATTACTGCTATATTATCTTTGTTAGTATTAAATAATTTGCCTTTATAGTTCCTGTTTTCTCTCAAATGGTAGAGATACTTTTGTTGATAAGTCTTCCGGGTTACATGGCCATGGTCCATGGAATTCTTCTGTTCCTAACGTTTCGTGCAATACTACGTTGGCCATCCTCAGAGGTATGACTCGTCGTGCTGAGTCCTGCCGACTGACGAGTCGGGCGTCGGAGAGCGGCCTAAATACCGCGGAAAGTGGGCGTGGTCTAGCTTTCACATAAGAGCAGAGAGAAAACTAGTCAAAGATCGATTATAGTCCGTCATAGATAAAAATCCATAATGTCTGGGACACCTAGCTTCACTCCTTAGCAAAACTTTTTTATCCTTCTGTCGAATGGAAGTAGAAGACTTTATCAACGTATTAGTTTTTCTCACAATAACAGCCGTCGGCTCTCTTATAAGTTTATTGTAATGTCCCGCCACTAATAGATCCAAAATCTTACTTCTGTAGTCCTCTTTGCTCATCACCACTGTGGCATTGCCTTTATCAGATGGAAGAACAACTATCCCTTCGTCCGCATTTAAATCCCTGAGGGCCTTTCTCTCCCCCTTAGTTAAATTACTCTCCAATGGCTTATTATGGCATAAGACCATTGTGGTTTCAATAGGAATTGAATTAGCAGTTACCTTAGGGAGGGTTCGAATCCCTGCTTCCACATTCTCTCAGCTACTATGTGCAAGTTAGACCACGCCCACTTTCCTCATTATTTAGGACGCTCCTCGACGCCCGACTCGTCAGTCAGCAGGACTCAGCAGGACCAGCCATACCTCTGAGGATGTCCAACGTAGTATTGGACGAAACGTTAGGAATAGAAGAATTCCATGGACCACGGCCATATAACCAGGAAGAATTATCAACAGTACCATCTGGTCGTGGAAGCCTTCATTGTATGATTGGTAGAGATATTTCCCATATTGAGGAAAAATATTGGATCAGATTAAACTTCCACTTCAACAAAAATTAATTTGAGAAAAAGCAAGAGGATACACGATCTAACATGATCACAAATTAATCATTCTCTAGGTGAATCGGATACATTTACTCTATAAAGCCCCCCTGCGGGATCAGGGGTTAGAATAGGCCGCGGTATTCCTGCTTGTGGTAAGAGGCGACTAAAAGGAGTCTCAAACGTTTCGGCCTTAATGTGATGGTCCCCTAAGGGGTTTGACCACTAGATTTCAAAATTTTCTGTTAGTGCCTACCATTTGGGGAAGGACGCCTTACGTGGTGCATTCTATATCCATCTTGCCCTAAGATCTGGCACAACCGATACTGTCATGGAGTTGGCCTTCCACCGAGCATCCGGGCACATCAGCTGCTGTGTGTTCCAGGAAGCATACATGCCCTCCCTTATGAACTTCCATCTTCGCCCTCCTGACACATATGGATATTCGACACCCGACATCCAGCATGGTAGCCAGTCCATTGTGGTGGGGTCGTCATGTACCCTCTTGGTGGTAGCCCCCTGACTACACAGGGATCACACTGTTGATGCCTGAGCTGCTACCTCCCCACGTATGCCAAGGAGTGGATGTCTATCCCTCTGGGGCATCGGGACTCCCGGCAAAGGCCATCCTGCCAGGTGGTCCTTGCTGTGGCTGGGTGGCGCCCGTGGGGAGAGCCTCTGGTCGGAGTGGGTGGCATCAGGGCAGATGACCCGCAATGAAGCGTGGTACATCATCTCTCGCTGGTCGGCCTCCACCAGCAGTCTCTAAGCGATTGAGGTCTAACCTCAGCGGCAAGAAATACGAACCAAGATCATTTCCCTCCCTGGCCACTCCATGGGAGGAACGTATGGCTAAAGAAGGCAGTGGAGAATATTCACCCCGATACCTCGTGTGTACGCGAGTTGATGCGGAATCGTTTATGTCGACCAAGCCCCAGTTTTTTGTGGAGCATTTAGAGGACAAGTTTGGGGAGGTGGAAGGCTTGTCCAAAATGCGCTCTGGGTCAGTACTCATCAAAACAGCATCCTCTGCCCAGTCAAGGAGGTTGCTCAATTGTGACAAGTTGGGGGATGTTTCAGATAGCATCACGCCGCATAAGAGTCTCATCATGGTCCAGGGTATTATATTCCACAGGGATCTTCTTCTGCAGTCCGACGATGAATTACGCGCCAACCTCGAACGACAGGGTGTTCACTTCGTCCGGCACGTCCATCGCGGTCTGAGGGATAATCAGATAGCCACCGGTGCATTCATCGTGGTCTTCAAGGGTGATGTCTTACCCGAAAAGGTTAAGGTAATGGTTTACCGTAGTGATGTGAAGCCATATATCCCTCCTACAATGTGGTGTTTTAAATGCTGGAAGTTCGGGCACATGTCATCCCGCTGTACTTCCGGCATCACGTGTCGAGATTGTGGACGCCCATCCCATCCCAGTACTCCATGTGCCCCGCCTCACTGGACTGTAGGATATTCCAGAAAGAAAGGAAGATAATGGAATATAAGACCCTCGACTGCCTGACCTACACCGAGGCAACATCCTGTGCCAATGACATCCACCTATGCCGCTGCTGCAACACCGGTTCGAACCTCTACCGTATTGTCACATACAGTTCGATCTCAGGTCTGTCAGAATTCACCGGCCCCCTTGGATGTGGGGGGCACTTCACTCCCTGTTGCTCCTGCTCCATCTACTTCAGGAGCAACTCCACCCCAACCATCGGGGACATCTGTTCCACCTTCCCAGTCAGAGAAGCGTGAGCCTTCTTCGGCTCCTCTCGCCAGGAAGGGGTGCCTTGGGGCCCTCCCATCCCAGGCTTTGCCCAGTGCCAAAGCAGACACACGCAAGTATCTCAAACACCTACCGGCCGCTGGTCGTAGGGCGTCGTGGTCATTGTCAGTCCCTAAGGCTGACCCAGTGAGGCCCTCCCAGCCAGAAACACCAAAGACACAGCACGTAAAGCAGTCCAAGAAAAAGGCTCCCAAGAATCCTGACATTGTGGTGGCACCTGTCCCACTGCAACCTGCCAACTCTGCGTCTGAGGATGAGGTTGAGATTCTGGCGTCCGCTGAGGACCTGGATCTCGCCAGTCTCTCATACGTGACGGATAGCTGTTGCACAGGTAGTGACTCGGTAGCAGCAGGGACCGGGGAGGCGTAACCTGCCCCCCAGTCCCTTCACACTTTCTCAGCCATGGACAAAACTATCCTCCAGTGGAACTGCAGCGGTTTCTTTCACCATCTAGCTGAGCTCCGACAACTTATCAGGCCCTCAGGGAGCTCAGCATTCGTTTGCTGGGTACGGGCTTGGCGAACCCGGGGTCCTCGATCTGTGGACTGGTGTGTGCCGCCAGTCTGCTGATACCGTAAGCTCTGGGCATGCTTCAGCGACCACCGTGTGGCGCAATGGTGGAATGTTGTGTGTCGTAGGGACCAGGGATCTTGGCTTGATTGCCTGAATCGCCAGGACGGTACATACCTCTATAAAAAACCCTTCAACCTTAAGGTGTGCTGCGCGCCGACAAGATGCATGGCTGTTGAGGTGGAACAGTCGCTAGCGGGCAACCTCTGGGGAACCTGCCGCACCTCAGTTGTACAAGGCTTATCCAGGCATGTGGGGCTCTGTCTGGATGGATGTAAGTTTCCCTAGCTGCTCGTGGGACGACCATGGATACCACGAATTCTTCCTCTTTTCCTCCTTCTAATTTTTCGCTGGCCAGTGGGATGGGTGGACCGCTGGTAGGCTCTACCGCCCAATCCAACAAGAGGGCTAGGTTAACCAGTCCTCCTGACTTAGGCGTCAGGAAACGTACAGCAATTCACAGTAACAGAGCACATACTAACAACCAGAATGTGTTTTTAATAATAAAAAGGAAAGAGGGTTCCTTTGAAAAGGTTTCGCCATTCTACATCCAAAAGGGTCTAGAAGGAATAGCTGGAACTTTAAAGTCAGTGAAGCGTTTACGGAATGGGACACTGCTTGTTGAAACATCAACTGCTCAGCAAGCAGTTAACCTTCAAACAGCTAAAAGCTTGGGGGAATACACAATCGATACAGAGGTACACAGCACCCTGAACTCCAGTAAGGGTGTTGTTACCTGTAGGGATCTGGTTGACATTCCTGTAGAAGAATTAAAGAGTGAGTGGGCTCAGGAGGGAATTGTTGACGTTCAGAGCATCATGAGAAGGGTGGATGGGAACCTGGTGAAATCTGACTCCTTCATTCTTACTTTCAATACCCCCAAACTCCCAGAACACGTCAAGGCAAGATTTATTCGACTAAACGTCCGGTCGTATGTCCCAAACCCAATGCGTTGTTTTAAGTGCCAGCGTTTTGGGCATACAACTCTAGGGTGTAAAGGAGAAGCGATGTGTGGCAACTGCAGTAAGGCTGCCCATGACGGAATTGACTGTTCGTCGCCTGTCAGATGTATAAACTGTTCTGAAAGCCACCCTGTTTGGAGTAGGGACTGTAGAATCTTCCTAGAGGAACGTAAAATACAAGAAATAAAAACAACTAAGCGTATCCCCTACAGTGAAGCCAAAAAGATCTTTAAGGCCATGCAGCCACCCACATTCGTTACGTCTTTTGCTTCCATTGTTCAGAAGCCGCCTCCCAAAGTCGATGCATCTACACAGACGGAGGTTGTTAGTGTTGGCACGAACACCTGCACGTGCCAGTGCACTTGCAAGGCAGCAAGTGTATCAGAGCCTGTCGCCCCTCCTCGAACAGCAGAGAAAAATACAGTAGCTAACATTGAAGAGCCCCAGGCATCTCCGATTGCTGAGGCTGTTCCAAAGCCCAGCGTGGTCATAAATACCCCTGCTCCAGTTATAGCAAAGCCACCTAAACAAAGGAAAGCACACATCAAGCAGCACCAACAGATTAAATCGGCTGGTAAACCCTCGGATCATGTTAATGTGGTCCCACTAGACGCTTCATCAGACTCTTCCCCAGAGCTGATGGAGTCTGAGAATATGGGGCAATCATCTCCCCCCAAGACTGAGCCTCCACCCACTGCAGTCTCCCCACCTCGGCGGAAAGAGAAGCAGAAAATACAACCACCGTGATGGCTTCCATATTGCAATGGAACCTGCAAGGGTTCAGGACACATGTGGAGGAACTACGTCTATTGATTCAGGATAGACCTATGTGTCTATGTCTGCAAGAGACAAATTTCAGTGAAACATACGCCCCTGAGCTACGTGGTTATCTCCTCCACAAAAAGGACGACCTGAGTGGATAGAGAGCTCGAGGAGGAGTAGGTATCTTCGTCAACACCGGCTACCACTCCTCGCCTCTCTCCCTCACGACAAATTTACAGGCAGTTGCAATATTAGTACATGTGCGTCATATGCTAACAGTATGTTCGCTTTACCTGCCCCCACATGATGTGCTCGACGAAGAGGCTCTCAGTGATCTTCTTACACAGTTCCCCCGCCCCTTCATCCTCTGTGGTGATTTTAATGCACACAATATGCTTCGGTGCTCTGTGAGTACTTGCCCCAGGGGTAGAGCAATCGAGAGGCTTCTTCTGCCTTCCAGTGCCTATTTGATCAATACAGGTCAAAGCACGCATTTTTGCATTGCAACTGGGTCGTTCTCTGCCATTGATCTATCGCTTTGCTCTCCAGCCATCGCCCACACTGCTGCATGGGAAGTGGTTGATGACTTACACGGCAGTGATCACTTCCCCATCTAGATTCACCTGCCACATGCAGTGGAACCGGAAAGGGAACCGCCTTGATGGGTGCTCCGTAGAGCCAACTGGGCACTGTATAGTCAACTAGTCCAGTTTGAACATCGGGTCAGTGTCCACGAATGGGTGGATCATATTACTGAAGTGATCCACCGCGCCAGTGAAGCGTCCATCCTACAGTCTGTGGGACAACCGAAGCGGCAGCCTGTCCCTTGGTGGAGCGACGAATGCCGCTCTGCAATCAGGGCTAGGCGGGCAGCTCTGCGTAGGTTCAAATGCCAGCCGACTGTAGAGAACCTTGCAGCCTTTGGGGTGGCGAGGGCAAAGTGTCGTCGGATTATACGAGAGAGCAAGAAGAGGTCGTGGCAGCAGTTCCTGAACACCATTAATCGTTCTACACGAAGTTCCATTGTATGGGAGACCATCAGGAGGATTTCTGGGAGAGGTGGGAGGTGCCCTATGGCTGCTATAATGTGGAATGGTACTCTCCAAACGACCCCAAAGGATATCGCCCAGTCTATGGCGGCTCATTTTGCAGCTATTACTGCAACTGCCAGTCAGAATCCAGCTTTCCAGCCCCACAGAGTGGCTGCTGAGAGGAGCAGTTTTGACTTCCGCTCACCCAATACAGAAGAGTACAACTGCCCATTTTCCATGTGGGAACTGGATTCTGCATTGTGTGGGGCTCGTCATACATCCCCTGGTCAGGATAGAATCCACTATAGCATGCTGCGGCACCTCACAGGGAGAAATAAAGAAATCTTCCTCCGACTTTTTAATCTAGTTTGGATGTCTGGTCGCTTCCCCGACTCGTGGCGTGAAGCAATTTTAATTCCTCTTTTAAAACCTGGGAAAGACCGCATGTGCCCGGGTGGTTACAGTAGTGTTGCCCTCACTAGCTGCGTGGGAAAGACCTTGGAGCGGATGGTCAACCGCCGCCTTGTCTGGATGTTAGAATCCAGACAACTCCTTAGTCACTTTCAGTGTGGGTTCAGGAGGTATCGCTCCACCTTTGATAACCTGGCCCTCCTGGAGGCGGCTATACAACAGGCTTTCCTGCTCCAACATCACCTGTTGGGAATATTTTTTGACATTGAAAAGGAATACGACACTACTTGGAGGCATCTTATCATCAGGCAGCTCCACGAATGGGGTTTTCGTGGATGTCTTCCCAATTTTATTCGGTCCTTCGTGTCGCCACGTTATTTTCGGTACCGAGTCGGAGACGTACTGTCTAGTCGCTTTGAACAAGAGAACGGTGTCCCTCAAGGTAGTGTTTCAAGTGTGACGGTCTTTGCTATTGCTATTAATAGTATTACGTCTGTTGTGAAAAGTCCTGTGCAGTGTTCCTTGTTTGTGGACGATTTCTCTGTATTTTGCTCTTCTTCAAGCCTTGCAACGACGACTCGTCAGTTGCAACTCACTCTGCGACGTTTGGATGAATGGGCACAGAAGAGTGGTTTTAAGTTTTCCACTGATAAGTCGGTGTGTGTTCTTTTTAACCGTTCTCGTTCCTTTTTTGACTTGCCTGAGTTGAGGATGAGGGACACCGTTCTGAATTTTGAAGACATGGTGAAGTTTCTGGGCCTCACTTTTGATGCTAAGCTTACGTGGCTGCCACACATTAAGGAACTGAAAAAACGGTCTCTTAAGGCGCTGTCTATTTTAAAATGTCTTAGTCACCACACATGGGGAGCAGACAGGACTTGTCAGCTCCAGTTTTACAGAGCCTTCGTGCGGTCCCGGCTTGATTATGGATGTACGGTGTATGGGTCTGCAAGGCCCACTTATTTGAAGCTGTTGGATGTGGTGCACCATGAGGGGATTCGGTTGGCCGCTGGGGTGTTCAGAACGAGTCCCATACCGAGCCTCTGTGCAGAGGCGGGTGAACCGCCACTTCACCTCCGGCGGCGTCTACTAATGGTGCACCAGGCCTATCAAACATTATCCACACCTTACACACCTGCATACCACACTGTTGCTCAGCCTCCACTGGAAAGGCTTTTTCGCAACCGGCAACGAGCAACAAGGTCCTATGGGATTCGTGCAAAGGATTGCATTTTAGAGATGGGTGTGGCCGGTTTTAATATTTCACGTCGAGGTTGGAGCAGATATCCACCTTGGCTCCTCCAGAGGCCCACACTGATTTTAAATTTGGCAAATTTTAAGAAAGACAGTACATCAGATTTTACTTTCAGATCTTTGTTTTTAACATTTTAGACAGGCATCATGATTTTACAGTAGTCTACACTGATGGATCCCAACGGGGGGATTTTCTTGGCTGCTTAGTCGTGTTCCCCGACCGTGTCATCAGGATTCGTCTTCCCCAGGAATACACTGTTTTTTCCGCAGAACTTCGCGCGATCCCGAATGCACTGGAGCAGATACTGTGTACTCAGGGCAAACACTTTCTAATTTGCTCTGACTCACTGAGAGCATTACAGTCACTGCAGAACCTGTACCCAGCGGAGAAGTTGGAGCAACTGATTTACGACCAACTGTACATCCTCCAACGACAGGGCAAGCGAGTGTCCTTTTGCTGGGTGCCAGGGCCTGTGGGCATACGGGGAAATGAACAAGCTGATCGAGCTGCCTAGGACGCTTGCAGATTACCGGAGGTGACACAATGTTCTATTCCTTTGCAAGGTGTCGTTTCTGTGCTGCGGCGGAAGTTTATGCAATTGTGGGAGGAGGAATGGCTGGAGGTGAGGGAAAATAAGCTGCGGTTGGTGAAACCCACCATCCAGCCGTGGTGTTCCTCTTGCCGGTCAACTAGGCGTGACGAAGTGACCCTTACACGTCTTCGCATAGGGCACTGTCCTCTTACGCATGCTTTTATACTACGGCGAGAGAAACCCCCGCTATGTGATGCCTGTGCCGTACGAATCACTGTACGCCACATTTTAGTTGAGTGTGCTTTGTATCGTTCTGTCAGGGCGGCAGTTAATATTAGTGGGGATCTGTCCTCTATTTTAGCCGATGACGAGGCGAGTGTCAAAAAAGTTTTAAAGTACTGTGATGTTTCTGGGCTTCAGCCTTAAATTTTAGGTTGGAATTTTTAGTGTGTTGCCGAGTGGCTGACCACTCCTTTTTATTCTTGTAATAGGCCAGTTCCAAACATGTGCTATGTGTTTAATTTTAACCCCTTCCCCTACGTTCTCTTGCAGTTCTCCTCTTTGTGTGCTGCTTTCCACTTTGCTACTGTTGACGTGCACACTGCCTGTGTCGACTGCCACCTTTAATTTTAGTCCTATTTTTGCACTTGCTGCATTTTAGTGACACTCGTCCGTTGTTGTTTCCGTTCGGGCGCTAAAGACTACACTGTTGAGCGCCCATAACACCATATCCATCCATCCACAACTTATCAGCCTTCACCCTTTCTTCTGCATTGCTCTTCAGGAAACTTGGTTTCCAGCAATGCGAAACCCTACCCTCCACGGCTATCGGGGTTATTATAAGAACCGGGCAGCTTATGAAAGGCGTCTGCATCTATGTCCTTAAGTGTCTTCACAGCGTGTCTGTCCCTCTGCAAACACATTTAGAGGCCGTTGCTGTTCGGGTGTGGACCCCACAGGCTATTACCGTCTGCAGTCTTTACCTTCCACCGGATGGTGATGTCGCACAGCATGTCCTGGCTGCCCTGATAGCCCAATTGCCGCCACCTTTCTTGTTACTGGGGGACTTCAACGCCCATAACCCTCTGTGGGGTGGGTCAGTGGCGACAGGTAGAGGCGTCACCATTGAGCATTTATTGGCACAGCTCGATCTTTCACTTTAAATGATGGTTCCTTCACACACTTCAGTGTGGGGCATGGCACGTACTCCGCCATCGACCTTTCGATCTGCAGCCCTAGCCTCTTACCGTCTATCCAATGGAGAGTGCATGACTACCTGTGTTGTAGTGACCACTCTCCGATCTTTCTGTCACTGCCACAGCGTCAGTCTTCTGGGCGCCCTTGCAGGTGGGCTATGAGTAAGGGCTGACTGGGACTTGAAACTTCCTGGCAGATTAAAACTGTGTGCCCGACCGAGACTCTAGCTCGGGACCTTTGCCTTTCGCGGGCAAGTGCTCTACCATCTGAGGTACCGAAGCACGACTCACGCCCGCTACTCACAGCTTTACTTCTGCCAGTATCTCGTCTCCCACCTTCCAAACTTTACAGAAGCTCTTCCGAAAAACCTTGCAGAACTAGCACTCCTGAAAGAAAGGAAATAGCGGAGACATGGCTTAGCAACAGCCTGGGGGATATTTCCAGAATGAGATTTTCACTCTGCAGCGGAGTGTGCGCTGATATGAAACTTCCTGGAAGATTAAAACTGTGTGCCCGACCGAGTCTGTAAAGTTTGGAAGGTAGGAGTCGAGATACTGGCAGAAGTAAATCTGTGAGTACCGGGCGTGAGTCGTGCTTCGGTAGCTCAGATGGTAGAGCACTAGCCCGCGAAAGGCAAAGGTCCCGAGTTAGAGTCTCGGACGGGCACACAGTATTAATCTGCCAGGAAGTTTCATATCTGCACACACTCCGCTGCAGTGAAAATCTCATTCTGACTGGGACTTGTTTTATTCCACTGCCTCTATTGAGCCTCTCTCTAATGATGACATTGATGCGGTAGTTCAATCGGTCACCACAGGCATCGTTACTGCCGCCGAATCTGCCATTCCCCATTCTTCTCTGTCCCGTCGGCGGCGGACTGTGCCTTGGTGGTCGCCTGAGATCGCTGAAGCGATTAAAGATCGCCGGCGGGTGCTCCAGCGTCACAAGCGCCATCATACTCCTCATCGCCTTCAAACGGCTGCGTGCGCGAGCCCGCCACCTTATCCGCCAACGCAAGCAGGAGTGCTGGGAGCGGTATGTGTCCACCATTGGCCTCCATGTCACTCCATCGCCGGTCTGGGCCAAGATTCGACGCCTCTATGGCTATCGGACCCCTGTCAGCGTCCCTGCGCTCTCACTGAATGGAGCAGTTTGTACTGACTCCGACGTAATTGCCAACCGCTTGGCAGAGCATTTGCTCTGAGTTCCGCTTCTTCCAATTACCCACGGGCCTTCCACTCCATTAAAGAGCGGATGGAACGTCGGAGACTTTCATTTCGCACCCACCATCCTGAATTCTACAATGTTCCATTCAGTGAGTGGGAATTTCGCAGTGCCCTAGCCGCTTGCCCTGATACGGCTCATGGGCCAGATCGCATCCACTGTCAGATGCTGAAACGCCTTTCAGTGGACTGCCAGCGACGGCTCCTCGACCTTTACAACCGTATTTGGGTCAAGGGTGAGTTTCCGTCGCAATGGCGGGAAAGTATTGCCATCCCCATTCTGAAACCAGGCAAGAACCCTTCGGAGGTGGACAGCTACCGTCCCATTAGCCTCACCAACGTTCTTTGCAAGTTGCTTGAACGGATGGTGAGCCAGCGCTTGAATTGGGTACTCGAGTCTCGGGGCCTTCTGGCTCAGGGTGGGTTCCGTAAAGGCCGCTCCGCCGCCGACAATCTGGTGAGCCTGGAGTCGGCCATCCGTACTGCCTTTGCCCGCGTCAGCACCTGGTCGCTGTCTTTTTCGACATGCAGAAGTCGTACGATACGACATGGCGTCATCACATCCTTTCTAGGCTTCATGGATGTGGTCTTCGGTGCCCTCTGCCGATCTGTATCAGAAAATTCTGTCGTATCGTACCTTCTGCGTGCAAGTCGCGGACTCCCATAGTTCCTCCCGAGTTCAGGAGAACGGTGTGCCACAGGGATCTGTTTTAAGTGTCTGCCTGCTTTTAATAGCCATTAACGGACTCGCTGCGGCGGTGGGAACGTCTGTCTCAGCGTCCTTGTATGCTGACGACTTCTGCCTTTACTACAGCTCTACTGGCATTGCAGCTGCTGAACGTCAGCTACAGGGCGCTATCTGTAAGGCGCACTCTTGGGCTGTAGCCCATGGGTTCCAGTTTTCGGCAGCCAAGACCTGCGTTATGCATTTCTGCCGGCGACGCACTGTTCACCCGGAGCCGCGGCTTTATCTTGACGGCTAACTTCTTGCAGTGGTGGAGTCACATAGGTTTTTGGGGGTGGTTTTTGATGCCCAGTTGACTTGGCTGCCTCATATTCGGCAGCTTAAACAGATGTGCTGGCGGCATCTAAATGCACTGCGATGCTTGAGCCACACCTGCTGGAGCGCCGACCGATCTGCCCTGTTACAGTCTACCAGGCGTTAATCCAGTCCCATCTGTATTATGGGAACCTGGCTTATGGCTCAGCATCCCCATCTGTGTTGCAGGTGCTGGACCCAATCCTCCACAGCGGGATACGCCTTGCCACTGGTGCTTTCCAGACCAGCCCTGTGGACAGCATACTTGCGGAGGCGGGTGTCCCTCCACTGCAGGTACGGCGCCAACGTTTGCTGGCCGCTTATGCTGGCCATGTTTTCATCTTGCCCAGGAATCCTAACTATCGTTTACTATTCCCACAGTCGCGTGTCCATCTTCCATAACGTCGGCCCAGGGCTGGATGTACGATCGCGGTCCGCGTCAGAGAGCTTCTCTCCAGGCTTGGGGCTTTACCTCTTCCGCCTCCTTTCTGGGCACCTCTGTGTACACCCCCTCGCCTTCAGCTGGTACTGGCACGGGGTCCGAAGGACTTAGTCCCTCTGGAGACCTTCCGCCGCCGCTTTCTTTCCATCCTCACATTGTGTCAGGGCTCTGGCATTGTTTACACTGACGGCTCTATGGTTGCTGGTCGTGTCGGTTATGCGCTAACTCAGTGCCGGCTGGCTGCAGTGTTTACACTGCTGAGCTGGTCGCCATCTTTCGTACCCTCGAGTATATCCGCTCCTGCTCAGGTGAGTCCTTCGTGATCTGTAGTGATTCCCTGAGCTCGACCAGTGTTTCCCTCGTTCTCGTCTGGTGATGGCTATCCAGGAGTCCCTGCATACTCTTGCCCGTTGCGGCCGCTCTGTGGTCTTTATTTGGACCCCAGGCCATGTTGGGATATCCGGCAATGAACATGTTGACCGCCTGGCGAAAGAGGCCACCAGTACACCATCTCTGGACATTGGCCTCCCGGAGACTGATTTGAGGGCAATCTTAAGCCGCAAAGTTATCTCGCTTTGTGACGCTGAATGGCGCGGTCTGGCCGCCCCTAACAAACTTCGTGTCGTCAAGGAGACGACGACTGTGTGGCACTCCTCCTTGCGAGTCTCTCGCAACGAGTCTGTCGTCCTCTGCCGACTGCGCATTGGGCACACACGGATGACGCACGGCCACTTATAGCGCCGTGAGGACCCCCCTCTATGTCGCTGCGGCTCGGCATTGACAGTGGTCCACCTTTTGTTGGACTGTCCACTTTTAGCTTCGCTCAGGCAGACGTTTGCACTGCCTAACACGCTCTCTGCCATGGTGGACTTAGTTTTGCGTTTTATGCAGGCAGGGGCTTTTATCGTTTACTCTGAGTGTTTATGTTTTTTAGTGTTGATTCTGGCTTTTAGCCTCTGATTTTAAACTGAGTTTTTAATGTGTTCTTGGTGGTTGGTTTTTCCTTTTTTTTCTCTATGGTCGGCCAACCACCGTCACATTCTGTGTGTTTTAATTTGTTTTGTCTAATCTCTGTCGGAGTATTTCTTGTCCTGTTTCGTCTGCCGTCTTTCCTGTTGTTCGTTTTTTATTCTCTTTGGGTGGTTTCAGTTTTTTGGAAAAAGGGACCTATGACCGTAGCAGTCTGGTCCCTTTAATCCCACAAACCAAATCTATCAGGTGTTAATATTATGAAGTGGTAGGCGAAAGAAAAAATATACTTGGGTAGGCAGAAGGAATTTTCAAAACAGTATCTGAATTTCACTGGCATGAAATTAACTTCATTATCTCACTGTTAGAACAACAAGTTTAGTGACATTATATAATGGCTGCCAATTCCACCCAACAGTGAAATAGGATATATGCTAAACATTTTACAAGAAACTGAAAGTTACAAATGTCTTATGAAACATCGAGACATTATTTTGAACGAAGAGATGGAACTACAAAAAGAACCATTGAAGATTTCACAAATGTTAATTTAAATGTTTAATTTTAAAATACATTCCTTTCTTGAGATAATGTGTTAACACTGATGAAATTATTTACAGGTGAAATTATGTAATCTGTGTTAAGGTCAAATTAATCATTGTCTTTGGATGTAAAGCCCACTGCCACTGAAATCTACACAATAATCAAATTTATGTGCTGATTACCACTGGCATAGAAGCAGATAATTATGTAACTTACTTAAAAATGTTTTTGACATAAGCTATGAAGTCAGTTTATGTAACCTGAAAGAAAATGCAGTCGTATGTTAACTAACAAGAAACACTAATCATTCAGCTTAATTCTATATGGAAATATGTTTTGTCTTCCGTATTGCCAGTAGCGCTAATGATGGACAGTTACGCTCCAGCAAAGAGTAAATAAAGATGTTCCCTGCTGCTAAGTTTATGCCAGTCAGCCCCTGTCAGTCACCAGCCCGGATGGCCCACACGTTTCGTAACCCAATGCAAACCATCCTGTTGCCAGTTCAGTTTTTACAATCACCATCTCACAGTATGTACATAAAATAGTCCCAGAGACGTACCCATTTGTTAAATTTAAATGTAGCACAGTAGTCATATCACCACAGAAGGCTCTAAATCATTCTCTTCCCGTAGAATCCAAGATCTTGTACACCAAAAATTAGTTCCTTGCCTCACAAATATCGGAAATCTTTTTCTTCTCACTTTATTCCCTATTCTGCTCTGATCATGATTCCTTACTTGTTGCTGCCAGCAGTCCCCAGAATCAGCAACTTCACTCATTACGCAAATACCTGGAATAATTAGATGAAAAATGGATGTGAAGAATCTGAACGCAGTACAAAACTATTCTTGATTTTGAGTAATGCACGTACGCCGAAAGATGTTTAAGCAACATAATAATCAAAGAATCTTAAGTGTAAATTGATGGAAAACTCTTCCAGGTTGGTAGATTTATCGCTTCCGATCTCAACAGATTTCTATATCTAACAAATTTTGTGGCTAGCAAAAGCATTTTAGCAGTGATAAATGAGAATCAAGTAGCATTCATTAAGTACGCTGCAATGATAGAAAACTGGAAAACTGATAAATTCAGTGCCTTGATACAGAGGTCCATCGATAATAGGTACTTTTTTCACCTCAAAATTATCTCTTATTACCAAATGAACAACGTTTCTTATTAAGTCCGTCCTTACCTGTATATACTCGTAAGATAAAATCCAGTTTCTGTCGGCGTGATTCCTTTCTTTGTACAATAAAAGTTAGTTAAATTCGTACTGATATTCTCACCTCGATGTTTCTGCCATCAAGCGTTTCGATCTTTCGACGTCCATCACTGTCAATACAGAGCTTTACAACTACTGTTTACTGATATCAGTTGCTCCAATTCATATTCTGGTATTCACAAGCACAAAAATTCAATTTTGGTAGTAAATAGGGTAATAAAATTATCGCTAAAAAGGTGAAAATAAAATCTCAAATTCTGACATTAACTGAAGCTAGCAGCACATAAGTATGCAACACGTCAACTGCACTGGCGTAATAGCATCAGAAAACTGGCACTGGGAAGAAGTTACGTTAGCACGAAACGTGTGGAGTAGAAAAAAAATTCAAAAAAGAGGATCTAATGTCGCGTGAAGTAATGATGTTCCGTATGTAACTGGCTGTTAACATTGTTAATAATAACTGTTCCTCAGCAAAGCTACAAGAGAAACAAGTAAGACACAATACTCTTATTATCTGGGGAAGAATGTTTGTTTGAATCTCGTTAAACATCCAGAGCTCACCGTATCATAATTGTGTTTCAAGCACAGGAAATCCCACTTCTAATGCCCAGCGGTGTACAGTGCGACTGTTCGGTAAGTAGCTTCTACCTACTGGTTGTTCTCTTATTTTTTACACTTAGTTGCTCATCTACGGAACAACCAAGACATTTGTCGCAATGGTCTTTTAATCTTGTTAGTATCAGTTTCGTAGATTGTAGGCAGGATTTAAATATATCATGCCAAAATCCAAACAACATTCTCATATCACTTTGGGTTTCGTTTAACGCAGGTACGTTCATTGATTCCTCTTTGAGGTTGAATTATCACAACAATAGGGCTAAAGTTTCTCGAATTTACTGGCTAAAACTGTGCACGGCATTATCTAGCATGTATTCCTAGAAAACTACCAAAGCTTATTTTATGTCCAGTCACCTGTGCTCAAACTTAAATAGTTCCACAATAGCTAAACTTCGTGAAATTTTTCTATGTCCAGCTCACCCTAAGATTGTTCAACATGCAAATACTTGCAACTCCGAACACTCGCTAACTCGTGGAAATATTCTGTGTTAAATCTTTCCAACTTGCGAGTATTATTACAACTTCAAAACGCATACAAACGTGAAAATATACCACTCTGAGACTGTCCCATTTTCAAGAAAAAATGGTTCAAATGGCTCTGAGCATATGGGACTTAACATCTATGGTCATCAGTCCCCTAGAACTTAGAACTACCCAAACCCAACTAACCTAAGGACAGCACACAACACCCAGCCATCACGAGGCAGAGAAAATCCCTGACCCCGCCGGGAATCGAACCCGGGAACCCGGGCGTGGGAAGCGAGAACGCTACCGCACGACCACGAGATGCGGCCATTTGCAAGAATTATTGCAAGTTCGATAACCCACTAACTCGAGACAGTATTCTAGGACTACATGATATGTTTATCAAAAATTTTGCATTTAAGCTGCAAAGCGTGTAGTGCACGTCAGCCAATTTTCCGTTTGTTGCTTGCCCTCTTGCTGGACAAGATCCTGAAATTTTTAATGGCAGCTGTGTGCATTTCTTTCTTCCGTGTTAAATTAAAAATTACGCGATTGGTAGTTATTCGTCATTGAATATTATAGACTTAAGCACTAACCTCTTTGCCAAGAGCACGCAGTTCCTTCGCCTTGGCAATTACGTCTAAGAATTCTGCACCTTCCTCGACAGTTGAGATCGCTGCAATAACTTGGAGGTGACAGGTCTGTATGTTGCGTCTGCGAGAAACGACGCAGAAGGTTTGGGCTATCTCTCAACTGTACGCTAGTATTGAGCGAGAAAGTGAGAAAAATATGAATAATGAATTGGCCTGGAATCGACATAGTGTAGGACGGAAGTAATATTTTTTAAGGTGGCTGTTATTTTAATGGACACTGCAAGGACTGTCGAATCAATACAGAAGGGTAAAAGCCAGTCGTTTTCTTTGCTCCAAAGTTTCTTTGTTTGAGTACTTCAGTATTTCGTATTTTCTCACTCCCTTTGCTGTCAATGTTATATTTTACCGTCTTTCATTAATTATCTAAGCCGGCCGGTGTGGCCGTGCGGTTCTAGGCGCTACAGTCTGGAGCCGAGCTACCGTTACGGTCGCAGGTTCGAATCCTGCCTCGGGTATGGATGTGTGTGATGTCCTTAGGTTAGTTAGGTTTAATCAGTTCTAAGTTCTAGGCGACTGATGACCTCAGAAGTTAAGTCGCATAGTGCTCAGAGCCACTTGAACCCTTAATTATCTAACGATTATGTAGCACAACACATGCTCATAGTCATGTCACGAGAGAAACACATTTGGCAGGGAACTAACAGGCTGGGAGTTAGCATTTTCAGTGCATGCGATGAGAACCTCTTACTGGGTCACAGCGACGATTGTTACGACACTTATTTTGTTATTATTTATTTGCTGGCAATTTTAGTCAATTATTTTAGCTCTAAAATACAACATACATTACATGCGAAAATTCTCATAGAACATGTAATGTATTAAGATACAGTGTAAAATGTATTCATTTTTGTACCTATCCTTATTACAAAACAGCAAAATGTCTCCTGGCCACAGTTGCAGTGTATCTATCCAAAGGCTTCCAGTGGTAACAAAAATCGATTACCAACGTTTAATACAATTATTAACACATGTAAGCAGTTTAAAATGCTATCACATTATAATCATTAAGAAAGATACGAGTACTGTTACATTAAATGTTTATCATAGTAAGTAAAGCATTAACTCATTTGTAAAGTAAAATTACTTGTAATGGAAATAACGTAGTTTACATATTATGGATTGCGCCTCTGACACGCAATTTTTCAGATTCAGAACTCAGAAAGCACACTACGTGCTAACGTTCTACAGTACTCCCCCTCATTGCTACACCACAGGTGCTATTTAGAATTCTACATCACACTGAACCTCAGTGGTCTAGTGAGTAATTTAACATCTCGTTGATGCCGACCTATTTTGAAGTCACATTTTTATATTTTTTTGGCAGATTCAAAACAATTTTTACTTTCCCGTGTATTTAGTAAATCTCTTTATATTGCAGAATAACATTCTGATGTCAAAAATTTCTCTGAAAAAAAAAAAACGTACTTGCCCTTTGTCTCTCTTGACCTTTTAAATGTGCCATGCTCTTGCGTGAACGTTACTGGCACTAAAGAAATCTTCTTCAGTTTCTATCTGTGTGGCTTCGTCGAAATTCCACGACGTATCGATGAATGCCACCTCCATCGTCTTCTGGCGAAATGTCGAGGTTCCATGCGTGTCCCATATATAGAATGTAACGCATTTAATTGCAGATATATTTTTATGTGGTACCTTAATACTTACGCTTTCACTGTCTTGATTGTTTCTTTATGTCAAACTGTCTTCTCGCAAACATGTCACGAATTTTTACTTGATGTTTTCTGCGTGGTCGTGAGTACACCACTAAGCAGACAACGCCTTTCGTTGTAGACTAACCGTTTTCTATCCACGTGTTCACGCCTCAATCAGTGACCATCTGCCCAGGGTAGAACAGCCATTAATGGCTCGCTCTTGCCACACCTACTTGGAGGTACCATGCAACCTACAAATAGACGTCTTGTAACATCTATAATTTTTGGTCTGCAAATGACGTGAATACTGCTGTAATGTCGATCGACATGCCGTCCTCAGTCAACAGCACAAATATCGGCACTTAACTGCCGTTACACCCTGTGTATACCTGAGCGGTGACCGACTCTCCGCACGTGTGGCGTGTGGTGGGGGCTGTGGACCGCCATTCGACTCTCGGTGCATTCAGTGCACAGACTCGCAAGGAGTGAACTGCCGGCTGCATGCTTGGCGTAAAGCTGCTAGAACATGATCTCTTGCCGAACTCAGGTGATAGCTGTCGTCCCTGCTGATGAGATTATCATGGAGCCCCATCTCACTAAATTCTTTGATTATGCTCTCCCAAAATCCACTAACTCGGCACAACAAATTAGCTTTCTCAAGTTTGAACATATACCCCTTGTTGAGGCTGATTTTGCCAGTGCTGATTTGTCATTATGTCCCAAATGTACACATCTAGCATGTTCCATCCAGCGTTGCGGGATGCTTTGCTATGTTTGCCGGATCTATTGGGAGCCACACTCTCAACGAATGTCATATATACCTCGTATTCGCAAGTGTATATTGTGCTTTACCGAACCAAACACATTATTCGTTTTTCGTAGTGATCGGAAGGTGGCCCTGATGTTACCTTCTTTCGAAGATTCTTCCAATTTTGACTTAGACGGGGCTCTGTTCATCTTTCTGTACCTCATATTTCCTGATGGCTGTATCATTCGTTTTCTTCGATGCACGTCAGTCTGCACTCCGCTCTACTTTTTTTTTTTGGCAACACACAGTTCTACGGTGTTACAGATAACCTCTGTACCGGCTGAAGCTAGCTTGTTGCATGAACGTACAGATCTGAGCGAGTCTTTTTCATAAATTGCATATCCTAGCGCACTGTCTGCATTTCCTCTTATTAGAATATCCAAAACTGGAAGACATCCCTTATGTTGTAACTCTGTCGTCAACAGTACGGTTTGGTGGAAGCTGTTCAGGCGGTCTGGGAACTGAGTCATGGCCCCTGTGCCATGTTCCCAAAAGGCGACGGCGTCATGCGCGTAACTTGTTGGCACTTTATTTGGAAATATTTGCTATGAAAGTGATATCTACCATCGAGTTGCTGTGGATGAAACTGAGAGGAAACGTTTGCTTTCTTGACCAGTTCGTTATCGTTGAGAGGTTTGTATTAAATGATAGGTTATCAGAGAACCAGTGAGCATTTGCTCCATGTTATTGCTACATATTAATGACCAATTGTTGAAGATAAACCTGCTAATGGTTTGCAGAATTCTTAAAATTAGAGGCTCTGCCTGAAGATTGCGCCCTCTTAATATTCGTTGTCACCGCTCTGCTTCACATTGTTGCATGGCTTCAGTTGGTGCCTGCAGATTGGCACCCTAATGAACGTATTTGCTAAACGGTTTGCTATCACACTTTCTTGGACAGTTCGTCTCAATGAACTGCTCACACGTACCGACTTTTGTCGCGTCATAAGCAGTACACATACTGAGAACCCGTAGCGTGAGTTACAAACTTGTAGCGATGCTCTGTCCACTGATGTGCGTCTTTCTTCTCCGTGTGTTGTCGTTTTCACACATCTGTGTTCTGAAACACCACATGTCCCCCGAAAAACACTGTGTGCTATATACCTTCCTGTGTTGCAAATTGAGATGATGGAAATTTTTTTTTTTTCGTATTAATGGTTTTCAGTACATCACGTCTTGCAGCTCTCAAATGTTCAAGGGAATTTTTTTTAAACGTTTGCACCGAAGCTACTAATTATTTATTGAATGACTGGTTTCGGATTTTGCCCATTTCCACAAGCCATCTATTTTGTACTTGGGGAATGCTTGTTGTGTGCAGCTGTACTGATGTCATAATACTTACACGCAGCTCAGATATTTATTATCCTGCACGATGTAATCCACATGACTACCACGTTTTATATAAAACGGAGAATATGTTGCCACTTCGAACTGACAAATAAGCCTATGTGACACACAGTGTACTCTAGTGAGAACATATTCCTGCTATACATAAAATATTGTTATCACGTGGAGAAGATCATCCTGAATAGCGAAGCTCTAAGTTAGTCTTAAGTACGATAACATACTCTAGAGACAAAATGCATATCTTGTGAGAATGGGTGAAACCCAAAACTACTTAGGTAATAAATAAAGAACAGCTTCGGTGTAAACATTTAAAAATGTCTTTCATTCTTTTTTTCATATTGTTAGCTCTTACTAGTGAAAATAACCATGTATTAACACAGACCATTCCGAAAAATGAAAAACAATAATAAATTGCCGTGAGAGGATGAAACCAGACTCCTTTCATCTGTCCGACGGTACAGGTAGCACGCCTTTTCCACTTTTCGTTTTAAGCTAACTGAACTAAATAATTCGAGAACGAAAGCATTTAATGATTTCTTAGATACATTATTACTTAACTACAAGTCTAAAAATTTCTAAAAAAAATTTCTGGGAAAATATCTTCAGTGAGGTCTATTGGCGATCCCTTGGAATTTGTGAGTAATGCGTAAAGAGGTCCAGAGGCAAAATTTTGCTTCCTTTGAATTACAGAAGCAAAGAGTAGGATTTATGATGATTGCAGTGAACTGATAAAATAATGAATGGTATTTTTCAAAGTAACCTCGCCAGTCTCATAGTTAATTGCGTAGGTAGAAACTTCCGTTTTTAATATCATTTTATGTTTTGGTGGTGATAAACTTTCATAACTTCAGAAATTATGTAGTGCTTGTTCCACCGTTTTGAATAATAGTGAAATGGTCTAATGAGTACAGGAAGACTATCACTTGAATGATATGATTCAACTTTCAGCTGTACACAATCTTACGCTTCATCATTTCGACTGAAAGTGACTGTTTACCGATATGTGAAGATTAATGAATTTAGAAAATTTGTAGAAGTCTGTTTATCGCGCTAAGCCAAAATTATCAATTTGTATTTTCGCAATAGCATTCCCACTAAGATTAATGATAAAAGATTATAATGTCATAAGCTGACAACAAAATTGTTAGGAAAATTAAGGGCTAGTTTCCTGCGACGCTATGATCTCATAAAAATTGTACAAATCTACTCATGAATGTGTGGTTAGGACACTCATCTGAATTTGACCACTGCTTTCCTGTCAGCTGTCAAATGTTCATCAAAACGGCTAGTTACATCCGCGAAGTTGATAGAACGGGTAAAACATTGAATAGTACTTGTAGCCAAGATTATTTCATGTGAAAGAGTTCTGAGGCAAGTTAATGACTGTTAATTTACTATGAGAATTTCTCACAGTACTTCAAGATACATCTTATTAATCGATATCTGTGAAACAATGACACATTTTATTAAAGCTGTGGCCACGAAGTAGAGTGGTCAAACATTAAATCAGAGAGCAACTGACAACTTCTCATCCTTGTACTATCTTGTTCCAGATACCTCACAAGTAGCAATCGATGTACTCTCTTATTGTACTCTTACAGGGACACTTTAATATTCATCCTTGTTGAATTAATACGTTACATCGCATTAGATGTACTTTTCATTCTCCAGATTCCTATCCCGGCTATCCTCAAGAATATAGATTGTCTCTGGAAAACAAAAATGCTTAGTACATATTAAGAATGATGAAAAGTTAATAACCTTTCCACATATCCAAATTGATACGGTCATCATGCATGTGGATTAAATTGAAGAAACCTAAACATATTTTGATTTAAAGGATAATAAAAAAAACTCCCACAAAAATTGTAAATATATAGAACTGAAAGGTGCATAGGATAATTTTTAGGCTGTTGTCACCACACATCGTCAAAGAGAAAAATCAGATTTCAACATTTATTTACATTCATCACATCACTGCACTGGAGATATCAGATATTAATAATACATGCACAGCTCTCCATTTTACTAAGAACCGCTAGTCGAGCAGAAGAAATTAGCCACCAATAACGGGTTCTGGTAGTTAATCTGGTGCACTCCACCCAGATGAACTTATTATGCCTATAATTTCACACTACCAAACACTGACGTCTGCCTTTCGCCGTCTTTTAAGCGTATACTGTGGTGGAACATTTTGGAAGTTCCAAAATGAACACAACGCGTTTTTTCAAAGTTTCATGATAAAAAATAGCCTAGAAGTACGTTGTTAATGTCCTCGTTACTTGCGTTAATCGATCTTTGTAAACTATATTTATTTTCTGTTTATTGCAATGGTCATATCATCTGTTACTGATGAGACGTCATTAATATCCACTAGGAAAACTAAGGATCATAAATCGAATCTTGTGGTACTCTACATCTAAATAGTTCTTAGTTGGATGATGCATGATAGCTTAGAAAAGGACACTTTACCATTGACACCCCATGTTTCTATTCAGAGAGATACGGTTTCAAACACTTTGCAGCATTTCCTGTTACACCATAATGTTCTAATTAACATAAAGTATAGTCATTTACACAATAAAATGCAATTAATACATATATATATATATATATATATATATATATATATATATATATATATACTGGAATACTCTCTTTCAAATTCTAAAGGTGGCAGGGGTAAAATACAGGGAGCGAAAGGCTATTTACAATTTGTACAGAAACCAGATGGCAGTTATAAGAGTCGAGGGACATGAAAGGGAAGCAGTGGTTGGGAAGGGAGTAAGACAGGGTTGTAGCCTCTCCCCGATGTTGTTCAATCTGTATATTGAGCAAGCAGTAAAGGAAACAAAAGAAAAATTCGGGGTAGGCATTAAAATTCATGGAGAAGAAATAAAAACTTTGAGGTTCGCCGATGACATTGTAATTCTGTCAGAGACAGCAAAGGACTTGGAAGAGCAGTTGAATGGAATGGACAGTGTCTTGAAAGGAGGATATAAGATGAACATCAACAAAAGCAAAACAAGGATAATGGAATGTAGTCTAATGAAGTCGGGTGATGCTGAGGGAATTAGATTAGGAAATGAGGCACTTAAAGTAGTAAAGGAGTTTTGCTATTTGGGGAGCAAAATAACTGATGATGGTCGAAGTAGAGAGGATATAAAATGTAGGCTGGCAGTGGCAAGGAAAGCGTTTCTGAAGAAGAGAAATTTGTTAACATCCAGTATTGATTTAAGTGTCAGGAAGTCATTTCTGAAAGTATTCGTATGGAGTGTAGCCATGTATGGAAGTGAAACATGGACGATAAATAGTTTGGACAAGAAGAGAATAGAAGCTTTCGAAATGTGGTGCTACAGAAGAATGCTGAAGATTAGATGGGTAGATCACATAACTAATGAGGAAGTATTGAATAGGATTGGGGAGGAGAGAATTTTGTGGCACAACTTGACCAGAAGAAGGGATCGGTTGGTAGGACATGTTCTGAGGCATCAAGGGATCACCAATTTAGTATTGGAGGGCAGCGTGGAGGGTAAAAATCGTAGAGGGAGACCAAGAGATGAATACACTAAGCAATTCAGAAGGATGTAGGTTGCAGTAGGTACTGGGAGATGAAAAAGCTTGCACAGGATAGAGTAGCATGGAGAGCTGCATCAAACCAGTCCCAGGACTGAAGACCACAACAACAACAACAACAACATATATATATATATATATATATATATATATATATATATATATATATATATTCCCACTGCTGCATGTGTAAATAGAATTCTTAATACCACAATGCAGTAGATACCTGACGGTGACCTTGAGAACATTTTATCTGTGTCAACTGCTTAAGAACCATTTACTCAGTTCTTATACAAAGGCTTAGCTTCAGCATATTTCAACAAATTGGGAAATATTTCACTGATAACTGACTGGCTACAGGGATAGCTTAGTATGTTACTAAACTCAGATAAACACTCTTTACATAACTTTGAAGATATTTTATCATAGCAGGTAGAATCTTTTTTATTTTAAGATTTTTATCACGGATATTAATTCAGCTTTCATGGCAAGGATCATCTTCATACTACACGACCTATTTGCAGTGACAGTCTAAGATATTCCATTTTAGCACTTACTGGACTCGACAATCCCATCGGTTGAGTAACAGTGATGAAATGCTTGTTAAAATGTTTTGCGACACTGCATGCATCTGTCCATCTATCATTTAATCTTTATAGTATCAGTCTTCTTCATTAGTAGCTCTACCAGTTTTCTCCTTCACTGTGTGGTATACTGCTTTTATTATGCTACCTTATGTCTCCATGTATTTCTCATACTACTTTTGCATAGCTTTCTGTATTGCTATCTTCAATATTATGCTACACCACCAACCGTTTCTGACTGAGAAATAGTTTTCTTTTTGTTCTGCTAATACCTTTATTCCCTGAGAAATCTGTGGATTTTCTGTAGACTTTGCACTAATCTGGGTTACTTTTGCGGAATGATGATTTTAAAAATGGTTCAAATGACTCTGAGCACTATGGGACTTAACATCTGAGGTCATCAGTCCTCTAGAACTTAGAACTAATTAAACCTAACTAACCTAAGGACATCAGACACGTCCATGACCGAGGCAGGATTCGAACCTGCGACCGTAGCGGTCGCGCGGGTCCAGATTGAAGCGCCTAGAACCGATCGGCCACTCCGGCTGGCTGATTTAAAAAAAAAAAAAAAAAAGAATTTTATCACTAAAAGTATCATATTTGTCATTCGTGCATACACCTCCCAGCTGATTCGTTTGAGGAGTTTCTAAAATAACCTAATTTTGCGTGACTGACTATTCTTTTGAATTAAGATTTTGTATCCTGATAGGTATTCTCATTTAACAGAAGGAACTGAAACCCTGAGGGGCATTTGACTGTTGGTTTTGTAGTATACCCCTTATTTATTAGACCTTTAACTAAAGATTTCATCAGTGGCTGTTTTTGGACAAACGACTAATCTAACTGGAAAGTTTACAATATGGACTATGTTGAATAATAATGTTACCGAATGCAATAAATTCTTACTTGCCGGTTATTTAAGAAAATCTATATAAAATCACCAGAAACCATTATTTCCTTTTACTTACTCTTAAATAGAGGAATCGCGTTTCTAAGTGATTTATGAACAGACTGAAATTTATTGCAAGTGTTGGGTATACAGTTACTAATACGAAGGGTTTAGTACGTAATTACATGGCGTACAGGCTGCTCGTCACGGCTCCCGATTTTGATTAAGACGTTTCTCAACTTTGTAAATAACAAACGAAACATCTCCTACAACGGTTTTTATTTCTAATGACGAAATAATAAATCATTAATCATTTCATCATGTTATTTCGCTTTCAGTTTTTTGGTAGAAATCTTTAAATTATTATCTGAGAATGTCCATGTTTTAAAAGCTTCTTTGATATGTCCGAAGACAGCGTGAATGTCGCAGTGTGGTCGAAACTGGCGAACATTAGAAAATAAAATTGTTGTTGTTGTTGTGGTCTTCAGTCCTGAGACTTGTTTGATGCAGCTCTCCATGCTACTCTATCCTGTGTAAGCTTCTTCATCTCCCAGTACTTACTGCAACCTACAGCCTTCTGAATCTGCTTAGTGTATTCATCTCTTGGTCTCCCTCTACGATTTTTACCCTCCACACTGCCGTCCAATGCTAAATTTGTGATCCCCTGATGCCTCAGCACATGTCCTACCAACCGATCCATTCTTCTTGTCAAGTTGTGCCACAAACTCCTCTTCTCCCAAATTCTATTCAATACCTCCTCATTAGTCATGTGATCTACCCATCTAATACTGTACAGAATCGCCGCTCTGTGAAGCATTTGCGTTCTGTAAAGTCAGACTCCAGAAAGAAGAAAACTTGTTTTCTCAGTTTTTTTTAAATGGTGGTGCTACATTCCCATATCAAACGAATCGAATGGCATATATCTCTACTTTCGAGACCAGTACAGATATAATGGTTGTAGAAGTAGGTATTTCGGGTTACAATATTTCGTAATTTGAGTGGTCGTCGGATACAAGACAGCGTGTCGTCCATTGTCAGAAAGGATTACTTCTGCTGCTATACCTTCGATACAAAAAAACTGAAGTCAACGCAGACACAGTATTTGTTTAAGTAGTAGAGTACATTGGGCGACGAATGGAGACTTGCTGAACGTGTCCAGTATGGACCAGCAAAGCCATTGTAGAAGCACTGCCAGAGAGCTCCTCTGCGTGACCAGAATGCATCATTGTAAGGGAGTCGCCTGATGCTCCACACACACTGCACACTCTGATTCTGATGCAGTAAGTTTAACACTACTCACTGGAGGGCCTGAGCCACTAAGGCACAAGGCATCCCCATTTTCTGTGTGAAGGACAAGAACACCCATCTGTACTGTGATGGCAGAACGATGTGCATACAAGCAGCTTCCCATGTGGTGCTGCGTGTCTTCGATACTACTTAGTCACCTGTAGTGAACAAAATCCAAACTGACTGTCAAAGCAGAGTCTGACATAGTCTCATGTGCCACACGACGAAAAGTTACAAGAAAATTTTCCAACACACGCATTTCTTGCGAATCAGTGTGGAGGCCAGGAGGCTTTGGACGAATCAAACCCTACATCAGATCCCACAGGTAGCTGCGATGGCAAGCCACTTTTGAATGCTTTATGGTGTGGACTGATATTTCAAGTCATAATGATAAGCTGACAGCAATAGGGACCTCTGCTGTAGCTCCTGCACTGTCCAGGTCGCCAGGTCAGGACAGGCTGAAAGAAGTCAAACAGAGACGTCAAAAAAAAAAAAATACGTATAGATACTGGTGGAATTTGATGGCCCTGTAAATGTTAGTGAGGTCTTCCTTTTTCAACTGCCTGTAATTGCCTTGAACCTTGGTAAGTGCCTTTGACGTGAAAAAGAAGTTTCCTCAGTGTCACGAAAAGTACCAGTCCCGCTGCACACGCCTAACACAGGGCTATCTTGACCAGTAAAGGATGTGAGGGTGGCAAATGGCTGCTCTAGCGGCAGGATGCCTAAACGTTTACACGTTGCACGATTCAGCAGGGTCACGGAAGCACTAGTATCGTAGTGGAATTTAATATTGTGATTTTCCACACGCAAATCTACATACAACTAATTTGCTGCTTAACCACTGATGAACTGTTTTTACGGCAACGGGTTGAGTCACTGAATTCTCTGGACGGCACAGGCAGAAACAATGTTACTTACTGAGGGACAGAGTTCGGTTTAGAAACTTTCCGTTTCCTGAAAGACTGTATAAACAGCCTTTTTATGTCATCTCACCTTGTTTTCCGCAGGAAAAACAAGTCGCCTCACGGCGCAATACCAGCAAGGGTAAGAATTCCTTGTACGGTAGTCCGGCTGTTTACGCGAAATGCGCTACTTGCTAGCACCAAACTGGGACTTCGGGCCACGCCGGTGCTACACGCTGGAGAAGGGCAGGGGAGTGTGGGGGGGGGGGGGGGGGGAGGTGTCTGCGCCACAACGTTTCTTACTTTCCACAACTAAAATTGCCGGAGCTTGCATATCAAGTACTATAACCAACTTTTTGACCTGTGAGTCTATAATAGACAAAACAGTATGGAAGTTCGGAGAACTCGGCAGTTTGAGAACACAAGCAAGGATATGTGCAATAGCAACGTTTTGAGTAATGCTGCCTCTGAGCATAACGTCACTGTAACTTAAGCCACGCGAACCCTTAAAGTGATGCTGTCAGGGAAACGTTCTACTGTTACCTTACGTACTTCCGAGCCTACTGTGGAAGGAAAATGAAAAATGCGCTGGTCACTTGTGATGCTGTAGGCGTGGAAATGTGCTGTAAGCTGAGCCAAGGATTCCGCACAATGTTGCTCTTTACCACGATACGCTCTGAATTGCGGTGCGCAGGGCACATCACGCACCGGCTTTACTGAGGCTGGGCGTGGCTGCCGCTGTGGCGGGGCCAACGAGCTGCGTCACCCCGTGCAGCGTTTGTCGCAGCTGCTCAACGTGCTCGAGCCGGCCGGGGTGACCGAGAGGTTCTAGGCACTTCAGTCTGGAACCGCGCGACCACTAAGGTCGCAGGTTCGAATCCTGCCTCGAGCCTGGATGTGTGGGACGTCCTTAGGTTAGTTAGGTTTAAGTAGTTCTAAGTTCTAGGGGACTGATGACCTCAGATCTTAAGTCTCATAGTGCTCAGAGCCATTTGAACCAACGTGGTGGCCCTGCAGCTGGACAGTCTGTGTCGGTGACAAGTCCGGCATTCGAGCAGGGAGGCGCGTGATCCACACTGTGCATATTTGTACTCAAAACAGAGAAACAGTTGTCGGTAATCCTCGCCACCACTGTTGTGACTGGTTGTCACAATGACATGATTATTGGAAGTGTAAAACGTAAGAGTTGAAATACATTGACAGTGAAAATCAACACGTATCTTTTGTTGTACAACCGCTTCTTTATAATGTATATTTAAATACACACGTGCAACCACTCTAACACTTGCGCTGAAACAGACTGTTGTTGGTAGTGCAACTCTAAACACTACCCAGTGGAAACTCTTTTTCGACAGATATTGAGAGTCAAAGTTCACAAACACAATAGAGGACCTGCATGTTAACTTTATCAGCCTAACTGGTTGTCCTTACTCTGTTCTCAGCGGACACAACACTCCTCTACTTGTTTGCAGTGGACCAGGTGTTGACTGAAACTTAGCTGGCGTACAACTGACATCGTGTCTGTTCCAAGACAATCCGTCGATGGAGACACGGAGAACTTCTGAGGGCGCCTCTTGCTTTTTACGTCTCGTTAGTGTGGCCAGCGATGCTCCGAAAGCAAGCAGAATCTTTGTGTCGATAGCTGGCGCCAGCGCTATGCCTATCGACTAACGTGTCAGCAACAACTGTACATGTGAGGAAACTGGCGTTGAGAGAAAATTATGACGACATAGAAGTTACGGACTTGAGAAAAATGAAAGGTAACGTATTATTTCAAGAACTAATGTTCCTTACATCAATCGCTGTTAATAGCTTTGATAATAAATAGTTCTCAGTAAGCTATGACAGAAAGAAAAAAGCTACAACAAGGTAGTGTGATGATGAAGAAAGTAAGACTGTATCTCATTATGTGTTACAAACTCATTGAGACCTGACTGTTTTCCAGGTACAAAAAGTACAGTACTGGGTATTCAAAATATAACAGCAGGGACAGCAGATAATTCAACTCTACTTTTTGTCCGTGTATAGTGCAGGAGAAGAACATGATTTGGGGATATGCAAGATGCAACAGTAGAACACAGCTTCTGACATCAGCTCTAAACTGGCAGGGTACAGAGCGGAGGGAAACGTGGATGACAGATATGGGTATGTCATTCCATTCCCCTTCATCTATAGACCAGAGTTCATCATTTATAACCTCTGGTTAATGGTTTGGCGTCAGTGTCTCGTCCACTTACCATCAAATAATTTCATTCGTTGACTCTTCTGAAGAACGTGCTGATCATGGCAACATTTGAATATCATCTATATCGAGGTAGGTCAGAATGGCACGGACCACTTGCAGCCTTGCACTGTGTCGCTGAAACATGAAATCACAAGTCTGGAAGGTAGTAAAGCAAGTTTTAATTCTAACCTAAAGCCATTTATTCTGGATACTCCTTCCATCGCATGACCGAATTTCTATTTAAACATGTGTATGTGGCACCCCACACCAACACACTGTACGCTGTGCAAGTATTAAAATGTCATATGCAATCAGGCAAGCTTCGTTCAGCTTGCAGACCGCCACATGTGAAACGTGTACTGTGACGGTGTATGTAGACAGTGATTTGTCTGGAAAGGTGATGTGGTGCCACTCCTTTGTTCATTGCAATGCCACCCCTGCTCAGACAGCACAGAAATGTCCGCCGTGTTGAGGTCTCGTGGTGCTCCTGACGCTGTCTCACTGCGGTTGTGGTTCTTGTTTTGATGCAAACGAGCCATGAGTTATGGAGACACTGCGTGGTGCCGAGTACTGGCAATCATGATACGCCGACCAATGCAAGCAGCAGTGTCGTGGATCGATTAGCTGCAGTCCCATGAGAAAGTGACACCGTCACAGCCAAACTGCGACATCTGCTGGTGGTGAGGCGTCCTTCTTAAACGATCCATAACACGATTTCCTCACAATAACTGCTACTGAAATGTGATTTCTGAATGACATACTCGCAGCATAATCATTTCTTGTGAAATGAGTGTAGATGACTTTGCTCCAACCTACATTGTGTGCCTGCGCTGAAATGCTGATCATTTGCATATCCAAGCATGTTTTGTGTGTACACTCGACAGACTGGATGTTTATTGCAAGAGGCCTTCGTGGTCGTTGTGTTGCAGATTCAGTGGACAGCAGCAAACATGCATTTCGTACAAAATTAAATTTCAAAGTACACGGGTGTTATTTACCACAGGTTGTTTTGTCTCAAAGACACTAACCTGTTTACCAAAGAAGATGCGGACTCCATGCCTCTAAAGGTCGGTGGTGAGTTTTGTTCCAGCCGCCGTGGCCGTTGTGATTGCTGAAGTATGGAATAAACACCGGAAAAAATCTTTATGTTTCGAGTGTAAAAGACTACTCGAATGATTAGAATTGTCACCTAGCTGTACTTTCGTAAAGAACTAAGAAATACAGTAACCAATGCATGGAAAATGTATTGGCCTACAACAGACGTGGCATTGGTTGGGGACTAATATCTTTAAAGTTTGAAAATAACTGTTTCTAAGGTATACAGAAGCAACACAAAGCCGTCAATTCGCGATAAAAATGAGCAGTCATTAACGTGGTCCACATGAGTATAGAAAAAATTTCATTTTTTCATCCAACTTTAGTTTGCTTCATGATTTATTTGTTCCAGGAATATGCCTCACAGACTGTGTTTTTGCAAAGGATTTTAGACAAGGTAATGTTCAAGCCTACATAAACTCTTTAAATGAATAATGGGTAATTACGAAATTACTAAGTGAGCGGACTACAGCTACGAACGTGAGTCTGGAACAGGTGAATAGAAAATGCATTCAATATTGTCGATGCGTGGAAGGTTATCACAATTCACCTTGTTTTGCAGACGTTATCTATGGATAACAGATTGGCCGAGACTTGGTAGCCCTACTTTGGTTGTATAGAACGACTACTTGCTATTGCTTGTATAACGCGAACATGTTCAAAAGTATCAATGCAAATTTGATAACCGCACTATTAGTAAGACAATCCTGGCGGGAGCTGCCAAGTGAAAGGTAACTACAAAACAAAAATGACTGAACTTAGCAAATTAATTAATCCTGGTAGCTGTTTCCAAGTGAAACAAATATCTGTAAGTTCCTCTCTAATTTAATTGAAATGACGTTGTGCAAAACTGAGTGAGAGCTGAACAGAATTACCAGTAGAAAGTTTAAGCCTTCCAAGTATGTAGTGCTCGTCATACATTAGTCTCAATAGGTTATTCTTTGTAGGTATATCCCAAGCAACGCGCATGTCTGTGCTGTCTGTATCAGATTAGTAATTACATAAAGAAGATTCAAGGAAATATATGTGCACCTAGTCATGGGAATAATATCATCACAGATGTGTCTACAAATTCACAGAAATTGTTATATGCATCAACAAAGGACAAAATGTGCTTATATATTGTGCATCCGACTACAGTCATATTTCTGTTGCTTTATCTAAAAGCTCAAATAAAAACGGAAGCATGGGCACGCACTGGCATAGACACAAGATAGTGTCTACCAATGGATAGACAAGAGATATTACCACGATTCCAGAAAAATTACCGGTGCTGCTTAAATAAATTTTACAGACTCACCAGTAGCTAAAGATGTGAACACTGACGTCACATACCAACAACCAAAAGAAAGTCAGATTAGCAATATAGAAAAAAATTCAGGTTCTTACATAAATTACAAGTGAAAAACAGTAACGAAATCTACATTTATAACATGATTCTATCAAAGCTTCCACAGAAAGGCGTAGGCTGGTGCACAACATGAAACTAATAAGAAAGTAAACATGGTTCCCAACCTTATGAAACGAAATAAATTCAAAATGTTTAAATGTGTGTGAATTACTGAGGGACCAAACTGCTGAGGTCATCGATCCCTAGACTTACACTCTACTTAAACTAACTTATGCTAAGAACGACACACACACCAATGCCCGAGGGAGGTCTCGAACGTATGGCCAATCTACAAGAAGGGTAAAAGGCGTGATTCACAAAAATAGCGTCCAATACCGCTGTCATCAATTTGTTTGTAGAATCTTAGAACATATTCGCAGCTCAAACGTAATGACGTATCTTGAACAGAATGACCTCAATGCCAAGCAGCATGAATTCCGAAAACATCACTCAATGTGCAACACTACTCGCACTTTTCTCGCATGACATGCGCAAAGCATTGGATCAGGGAAGGCTGGTAGATGTATTTCTTGGCTCCCAAAAGGAATTTGTTTCTGTTTTATACCTAAGCTTATTGTCAAATAGGATTTTATGGAGTATAAAGTGAAATTTGTGACTGGGGTAAGGACTTTTTAGATGGGAGGACGCAGCATGTTATCTTGGACGAACAGTGTAACGTTCTCTGGCAGCACGAATCCAAAGTGAAAGATAAAAGAACATTTCGATGTATAATGCTCACTGTAAGAAATAATTTCTATTATATTTCTGTTAATTGAATGTCAAAAGAACACTTAATTTTGTGAGGAAAAATGATTATAAATGATTACTCAAAGAGTGTGAAATACTATCTGTGGCGGAGGATGTGAAAACCGCCACAGAAGAAACGATATGTAATTAAAAATGACAAAGACTGTACAAGAATTAGTTAAGATATAAATAGGCAATATATTGTAATAGAATGGCTTGTCTTCTGCACGGACTGAATGGGAGAGTGACCCGTGACGTTGCATTAGGCTCTTAGGTAGTCTTCATTTGTCATAAGTCGATGATCGACGCCGTTTGTAGCTGGGATTGTAAAAGGTGTGTAAAGGTTTTAGTTGCTTCTGTTAAAATATATTTATTTAGTAAAATCTGTTTGTCACAATTACTGCAAAGTTCGCACCGGACACTACCCATTTTATTTAAGAAATTGCAGCATTTTATCGGATATTGCTGGCGGTGCGGAGCTGCGCCGTGAGCGAGCAGTCTGCAGAAGCGGCAGATTTAAATATACGATCGCAGTAACGACCACATCCTAAAAAAGGTACAGGTAGAGGTGAAGGAACATAATAAAGTGTTCCTTTTCACAGCATTCCAGACGCAGAATAAAAAGAGATAGTAGATTTTATCTTGTGCACTCACAGGTGGATACAAGCTGCAACTTTTGTAAATTTTCATTCAAAAAAGTGATAAATTCTTAACATATCGTAAAGTGTATTTAAAAGTGGATAATTTTCATGAGAGCTTAGCAATATATAAAAAAATAAAACATTTTCGTATAGTAAAGATAGGCTTATGCTTCAAAGCTAGTCGGGATATATCCAGTTAAACAAAAATCCACTGCAACGTGAAAATGTTTGCTAAGTTCTATGGACAATAATATTTTCATTCTTGCACAAACAGCTTTACTATTTGAATAAAAGTAAAACTTGAGTCATTATTTTGGAATATCCAAAGAAATTCATTTTTATTAAAATACAACAGAGTACTTCATACGTAAAGTAATAATCACATACGAAAAATTTATTGCAACCTTGTATTTCTCATGTCTTTCGATGTCTATGTTAAGTTCAATCTCAATGGTTTCGCAATCAAATTAAACGCAAAAAGCAAAGAAAGTTTAAAACCAGACGGTCAACTCCCGAATAATTGATACAGACATAACCGCATTAAAACAGTCTTCATCAGAAGTAGAAGTAACTTAAGGTTTGCCCAGGGAAGTGTGCTGGGACCCTTGCTGTTCATGTTGTGTATTAATGACCTTGCACATAATATCAACAGTTCTTTCATTCTTTCTTTCACTGGTGCCATGTCCCGCGCTGTCGCCGAGTCGGCATTGTTAGGAACAGATTTAGCAAGGTTAGTGGAAAGGGGTGGCCGGATGCCCTTGCACCTAGACTTTATGGCTTACCCAAAGTGCATATACCTGAAATTCCGTTGAGGCCAATTGTCAGCGCTATAGGCGGACCAACACACGAGTCAGCTAGACAGCTTGCCTCATTGCTGCAACCTTACGTTGGTAGGACAGACGGTCATATTAAAAATTCAGTTCATTTCATTGACAAGTTAAAGGTAACGAACATGCGCCGGGATGATAGTCTCGTCAGTTTTGATATTGTGTCGTTATTTACCATGATTCCGGTAAACGAAACTACATTATGCATAGCGGATATTTTTGCTACCCATATTGTGGCATTATTCCGACACTGCCTCACCACAACCTACTTTCAAAACAATAATAACTTTTATGAACAGATTGACGGGGTGGCTATGGGCAGTCCTCTTATTCCTGCTGTTGCTAACTTATTTATGGAGACTTTTGAACAACGGGCTTTGCAGACTGCCAGTAAGAGACCAGCCAGATGGTACCGCTATGTCGATGACACGTTCGTAGCATGGACACACGGAGCGGAGGAGATGGATGCCTTCCTGACACGTTTAAACAGCATTAATCCGAAAATCCAATTTACTATGGAGACGGAAAGGAATGGGCAATTAAATTTCCTGGATGTGTCTGTGATTAAACGTCGGGACGGAACGTTGGGCCATAAGGTGTATAGAAAGGCCACACGTACTGATCGTTATCTACGCAGAGATTCAAACCACCACCCTAGACAAAAGAAAGAGGTCTAATGAAAACCAAGGTAGACAGGGCGTACAAAATTTGTGAACTTGTGTATTAAAAAGATGAGATTGACCATCTACGGTCAACTTGCTTGTGATCGATGCTAATGCCTTGCTGAATTATTCTTTAGTGTGCACCTGCCATGAAACTAACATTATTTTGTTGTGGAAAGGTGGATTGGATTCAGCTGAGTGTGGTTTGTGTTACTTCAGATCCTATGTTATCCCTCTTAGGAAGTTTGTTTGGAAAGTTTCTAGATGTCACAGCTGATGAAATTCGAATCTTACAACAACAGACTGCACTGGTCTACAAGGAAACCGCAGAATTATACAGATTAATAGCACTTGAGGGCGGAAATATTACAAAATTATAACTGTCAAAAAAGATATGAAAAGAAGTGAAAGACCAGGAGGGTAATGTTTGCGGAGGAAGGGAACAATCTGAGTTACATAATAGGCTAGAAGCTGCTCCAAGTCAGATTGGAGCGAGTCAGGTTAACGAGCAAGTAAACAGTCGTACGACAGCTTTGGAATATCTTGGACACGAGTAGAAGTATTAAACGTCAACAGACAAAACAGCATAGCAAGAATCAGAGAAGCTTGATGAACTTTCTACTGCTGTAGCCAAACTGGCTGCTAGTGGTAAGCAGAGCTCGGATATCCCAGTGCAGGCCATTGTTTATGGACTGAGCTAACAGTGTGTCAGGAGGCGCTCATGGATGCACATGCTGACCACACAGCACATGTCTTCCCAGGGTTGAAAGATAAGTCTGAATTAGGATTATTTACAGTAAATGTACAACACGATTTAGGCGTTAATGTGATAGGGGAGGAACAGGATGAACTAGCTACATAACCTGTCATAGGACTAAATGAAACTGAATTATTAACAGATGGAGAGGTAGATAACCAAACTTTAGAAAGGCGAAGTGACTTCACACTTACAGTGGTTTTGAGAAAGCTATTCTTACAAGGAGTAAATCTTCAAAACACGAATTTTTTTCCTGAAAACTAACATATGTCTATTTTTGTTGCTAAATGAGCATCTGTAATGACCTCAGTGTGAATGGCAATTTAAACTCTCGTCTTAGAATCTATAGAATTTATGCAGGGTCAATGCAGACCTCAGTGTGTGATAGTTTTGAGGTACCGTATTTTCTGATGTTCAGGTGTCTGGTGTAACGTATGTAGTGTTTTTGATTATGCCCTGATTTAGTTTCTTTGTGTAACTAGGCAGCTTGCAAGTCTTGTCCTTTGAGCATATTTCCTCGTTTTAATTTTTTTTTCTTTTTGCATGAGTGAGGCCTTAGTCATATAGTCATACGTCTTGATATTTTCTTCCGTATGAGTGGCAATATAGCCAACGGTCTTGCCACATTGGGTCTCACACAATCAAAAAAAATTCAGCACTGTCAGGCCTGGTTGGTATATGGATGGGTTATCTTCTGGATATCCCAGGTGCTATTGGATTTGAGAGACTGATACTTAGTTGTTGCACAATATGAGTTAAAACATGTGATGAAGAATTTAGTACTCTTGGGGAGTACTATTGATGAGAGAGTGTACAGTAATTTTCTTAATTACAAGGCCAAGTGAGATGATGTACAGTGCTCCTACACATGATTTGATTAGAGATGTGGTTACCATATGTCACGCGCGAATAAAATAGAAAGAAACATTCCAATTGGGAAAAATATATTAAAAACAAAGATTCTGTGACTTACCAAATGGGTAAGCACTGGTAGATAGACACAATAAAAAAAAACACACAAACACACACACAAAATTTCAAGCTTTCGCAACCCATGGTTGCTTCCTCAGGGAAGAGGGAAGGAGAGGGAACATTTTCTATGTTGTAAGGTGCAGTATATGCTGTGAATGATATGTAGGATGATTTATGACAGTTATGTTTGGTCTTTACTTTATACTTTATTTTATATTTCCTTGAATTAGAGTTATTCTTCTTTGATAGAAAACAGTCCTTATGGAAGATATATGTAGGCATGATGTGACGTGTTGTGGATATTTATACTCGTCAAAAGTTTCTATTGTAGCTGTCGGGTCCCACAGTTTTCTGGGTGAAGAGATGGCTCTGTCCTAGTATGTTGAAAAGTGAGTTTTGATTGGCAGTGGTTGTCCATTGATCTGTGTCACATATGATGCGAAAGATGCCTCATTTGTTCGACATTTGAGCCAGAGTGAGTACGCTGTGTGGATGAAAGTGAATCTGATGTGCAGTGGGGTTACCACCTGACACTCAGCGCTTCACAGTAACTGTGTATATGGCGAGTGTAGCGAGCTCAAGATCACTCCTGTCGAGGCAGTGCATATTTCGCCTTCCATTTTCTGTGCTGTTTTCTAGTATTGTTCTGCACTATGTCTGTGTGAATGTAGATTTATTCAAGCACTGAGTATTGTCTGAGAGTTGTTTGTAAAGGTTGAATATCTACAAGAAAATGTGTACCTCCACGTGATACAAAATGAAATGAGTCACTGGGGTTGAGTGAGGCAAAGTGGGCTGTCAAAGGAAGTAATAAGGTCTCGATATGGATTTCGTTTCACTGATGCTTAACTATGTTTTATGATGGTTTCTCCAGATTGTCGTGGTGTGGTGGTGCCATTCCTCTATGCAATAAAGCAAGAAGCAAAAATATTTATGTCCGAGATTAATACTAGTATAATTTTTGTAGCGGGTAAGTTTTGCGAACTTTAGTAGCTCATATTTGACGTCTCACTAAAGACAGTGACGAAATATCGTTTACACTTGCCTACGTTAGTTAGTGATCGTGGCCTTCATCTGTTGACGTGTCCTGTTGTTCCTGTACGTCCATGTAGCATTTGAACCTCTTTGTCAACCTTCCATCTTCTTCTGAGAAACACAGCTTCTCTGTCGTCTCTTGCAACACTCTGTCTTTCTAAAAACATTCGAGTTGTTGTTCCTGAACATTTCTCTTTCATTTAAATGAAATAACTTATTTTGAGCTTCAAGAATTGTAAATTCGTGCAATTTATATCCTTGTATAAGTAAATCATTTCAGTCTTGCTATTAAGAATTACTAATTGCTTGAAAGTGTAACGTAGTGAAAGAAGTACGGTAGCTGTGATTTGTCTCCTACGGTTTCCACCGATGAGAAATTACATGTTGAGTTTGAGTGAAGCTAGCCACACTATACCTGAATATACTGCGCAGCAGACTTGATAACATCCATTATTTGTACTCCTTGGCTGTGTTGTGCAATACTAAGGAAGGGGGAAATTTTGAAGAAATAAGGTCTTATTATTTACAACACTACAGACTTCTAATAACTACCTGAGAGTCTGGTAAAGATTAATGTAATAGGCACGTATTATACAAGCTCGAAATCATAGATCACTGTTGTAGAATTTTACTGCAGAGCAATCCATGTTCACCAATACTGCAATAGCTCACTGTTGTTTTTTTTTTCAGAGAACTTCCCAGAAAGTTAACAAAATGCCGGTGCAAGTTGTAAAGAACGACAAGGAGGCCAACAACATCCGTGTATCCGAAGGAACGACTCCGTAAAGCTGATGAGTGGGACTCTGGCTGCGGGCGAGTCCGCAGAAGTGACGCAGCTCTGCCGTTTCTGAGCTGCGGAGAGTCGAAGCCAGGATTAGCTGGCACAGAACAGAAGCTGTCTGCGCCGCCTCCCTCGACAACGCGTGCGAAGCTACTGTCACTACTAACACCAGTGACGAACGCCACGATATAAGCAAAAACAATCTCACTACCGGCTGTTTCTGGTGCTGTAATGATACAGCGGCAACTGCATTCCAAGATATACTGCACAGCGGTGTCACCATGAATAAAACTAAGAATATCTGGTGGGCCGATAGGACCTCCTGCGACAGGTGGCACAGTGCGGAGTAGACTCTCCTCAGCTTGCGGTAGCGGTCCGCAAGTGGTCGCCACTGGCATCTCACTCGGGCTGTAGCTCTCAGACACTGGTTGAGCTGGCGTAACTCACTCCTCACGAGAAGAACGAGGCCCACATACCTGGCAACAGCGGTAAGTGCAATATCAAATGAGAATAGTGTTAACATGTGTATCCATTTCACTTCGTTACTCAGAAATTCCGACTTCACAGCAGCTACAAGTAGCGCGAGAGAGCCTGCGAGTGCCGCTTTGCTGGAGATCCTCACCGCCGCACTGGAGAGACGGCGCGACTCCAGGATGCCGCTGTCCCGATAAGACAACAGACTGAGGATCCTCTGATACTTGTGGGTATTTCCAAACAGGTCTGCTGCGACCGCCATCACCGTGGTGGCGTAATGCGTCGTCATATGGGCTATCAGCCACACAAAGGTGATGGAATCCTTTTTCCTCGTGTACATATCTTGCAACGAGCTTACCACATGTGCAGTTAATGCCAGGTTGATGACGAGAACAACAGCTGCGTACAGTGTACCAGCAGGTGTCCTCCGTAGCTCACACTTCTCAGTGTCAACTGTGAACGGCGTCAACCCGAAAACCCTGCAGACGGTGTGGTATGGTGCTGCAGATCTTAAGAGGTCTCGTCTATTCGCCATTTCAACATCAGCTAGCAGTCCAGGTTGCCTTCGTTACCTGTGATGAAAGAAAAAAGTTCCCCAGTTATAGTAAGCAAGTTTCTTGCATTAGAAAGAGAATTAATTTAAAATCATCGGCATGTGTTGTGTACATCTGCGTAGTCAGCGTGTACACAACTTTCATACTAGAGCACGCCCCGCTAAGCACAACAGCGCAGGCGCAGCGCTCGTCCGTCTCCGCACTACGAGATGGCGCTGACTTAGAGATGGACCAAATTCTGCTTCCGCCGATCCACGTATTAATATGTAACGCAGCCAATTAGATCGCTGCTAACGTACAACCTTTTCTCCTCACGGATCACACTCGCGCAGTGATACGTGGACGCGCGAGGTATTATAACGAGTGTACAGACCTCCGATTAGTCAGTCTGCATATGTCTGCATCAGTCTGTACCAGTCTGCATTAGTCTGTACCAGTCTATAGTCAAGTTTCAGTCTGGGCCTAGTAAGATTATCATATTCCTGTATATAGCCATGAAGATATGAAGATAAATGTATAGACACTTTGTCAAGTATCAGAGATATGTGAGAATAAGATTAATGTACCAAGACCAAAGGAACTTCAGATTGTCAATTGTAAACAGCATCCACAATGAAGTTACGTAATGTCTATGCTTTTTATTATTTTGATAAATGTGTGTGAAAATAAATCAAGTTCTGTTTAAAGTTGGTCACCTTCAATCTGCTACTCTAAGCGTGCAAGTGGCATTTCTATCGTCTGACCTAGCGGCAGAAGATAAACAGGCCACGATAAGGCCACGAGACATATTGCTGACACTTGCCTACTTCGTTAGAGCAACAAGTCAAATAATCTGATGGTCTGTCTACCGAAGCTCTTACAGTACGCACACCACAGCATGTGACTGATTAACAGATTACACTCAGCCTTAAGATAGCACTTTCACGACAAATGAGTTTCCCTTTGGAGCACAATAGAGTAAACATAGGCATGATTAAGAAACGCCTTCATATTCACTGTTTTTCCACTTCTGAAATCGATACAAAGGCGCAGCCAAAAAAAAAAAAAAAAAGATATGAAGTGTAGTTAGTTTGGTTGTTCGCTCGCATAAGTTCTTATGTTCATTTAACAGAATGGGCTAACTGACCTTGCCATGATACATTTATTAATTACTACAAGTATTATTATTGTTATGCAAAAGCCACCTATGAAACTCATTGCAAGATTTACTGTTACGAATATCTTTAAGGAGTCTTGCTTACACCTCAGAGAGAGACTGAAAGATTTACACATTCTGGGTAAAGTAACAAAATAAATAAAAATAAACAAAGTAGTAAAGAAGAAAGTTAAGAGGAAATATGGGATCATAGTCGGAACCATTACAGGCGGCGAATGAAATAGCTGAAGAGGGAAGTGGTGGTTGCCACTTGAAGGGATAGTGTCGACAATCATCAAGGTAAGCCAAGCAAACCTAAATCATCTGGGAAAATGGAACTTCATATTCTGCTTCACCCACACACGAGTTTAGTAAGTCAGATTTTATCGACAATTTTTTGGTCAATATTATATGAGAGTGAACTGAACTTTTTTGTTATAATGTTTCCATGCTAACGTAATGCCGTCTTTTATTTTATTTTACTTCTATTTAGGTGCAGTTTTTTATTATACGCTTTTTCGTCTAAAGTGGGATAGCGGCCGTCGTTTTCTGCTATACTTTTCTATTTAAGTTAGATCTAAAAAGTTAATTTTATTATGGTGTTCATACGCGATTATAAACATATTTTTGAGTGAATTCAAATAATGGAATTACAATATGGTAAGAACGGATGGCTACTCACAACATGAGGAGGCATTGAGCTGTGGACATGCACAATGAAAAAACAAGAACAGAAGCCAGACAATCAAAACTCACACAGGCATGACCAATGTCTCTGGCCACTGGGGACTGACTCACGCCAAGTCGTGTCCAAAGACAGGGGCCACGTCTGTGTGGGCTGTGCTTGTGTGAATGCGTGTGTGTTTCTTATCTCTGAAGAAGAATTTTGCTCTATAGCTCAGTGTTGCAAGAGTCATTTTGGTCGAACCTCTCTATGACTCAACGCCTCCCGATGTGGTGAGTAGTAATCTATCCTTCCCTTATTACTTGTAGCTTTCTAGTCAACATGTAGTATGCCGAAGAGTAAGAGCCAGCAGCCGCCAGTGAAGACGAAGTAAATATTCCAAAATTCGAATCGAGAAGAGCCCCCAACATGAGTAACGTAGAAGTAAATATCCTCGGAGTAGTGAAGCAACTCAAATCACTTGGTAAAAGCAAATCTTGTGGTCCAGACAGTATACCAATTAGGTTCCTTTCGGAGCATGCTGAGGCATTAGCTCCATATTAACAATCATATACAACCGTTCCCTCGACGAAATATCAGTACCCAAAGACTGTAAAGTTGCACAGGTCACGCCAATATTCAAGAAAGGTAGTAGGAGTAATCCACTAAATTACAAGCCCATATCGTTAAAGTCGATAAGCAGCAGGATTTTGGAAAATATTTTGTGTCCGAACATTATGAATTACCTCGAGAGAAAACGGACTATTGACACACAGTCAACAAGGGTCTAGAAAACATCGTTCCTATGAAACACAACTAGTTCTTTATTCACATGAAGTGTTGAGTGCTATTGACAAGGGATTTCAGATCGATTCTGTATTTCTGGATTTCCGTAAGGCTTTTGACACTGTACCACACAAGTGGCTCGTTGTAAAATTGAGTGCTTCTGGAATATCGTCTCAGTTATGTGACGAGATTTGTAATTTCCTGTCACAGTTCGTAGTAATTGACGAAAAGTAATCGAGTAAAACAGAAGTGATTTCTGACGTTCCCCAAGGTAGTGTTATAGGCCCTTTGCTGTTCCTTATGTATATAAACTATTTGGGTGACAATCTGAGCAGCCGTCATTGGTTGTTTGCAGATGACGCTGTCGTTTATCGACTAATAAAGTCATCAGAAGATCGAAACAAACTGCAAAACGATTTAGAAAAGATATTTGAATGGTGTGAAAAGTGGCAGTTGACCCTAAATAACAAAAGGTGTGAGGTCATCTACATGAGTGCTAAAAGGAAATCAAACTTCGGTTACACGATAAATCAGTTTACTCTAAAAGCCGTAAATTCAACTAAATACCTAGGTATTACAATAACGAACAACTTAAATTGGAAGAAACACATAGAAAATGTTATGAGGAAGGCTAACCAAAGACTGCGTTTTACTGGTAGGACACTTAGCAAATGTATCAGGTCTACTAAGAAGACTGCCTACATTACGCTTATCCGTCCTCTTTTAGAATACTGCTGCGCGGTGTGGGATCCTTACCAGATGGCACTGACGGAGTACATCGAAAAAGTTCAAAGGAAGGCAGCACGTTTTGCATTATCTCGAAATATGAGAGAGAGTGTCATTAATAGAAAGGCGTTTTTCGTTGCGGTGGAATCTTCTCACGAAATTCCAGTCACCGACTTTCTCCTCCGAATGCGAAAATACGCTCCTGGAAATTGAAATAAGAACACCATGAATTCATTGTCCCAGGAAGGGGAAACTTTATTGACACATTCCTGGGGTCAGATACATCACATAATCACACTGACAGAACCACAGGCACATAGACACAGGCAAAGGAGCATGCACAATGTCGGCACTAGTGCAGTGTATATCCACCTTTCGCAGCAATGCAGGCTGCTATTCTCCCATGGAGACGATCGTAGAGATGCTGGATGTAATCCTGTGGAACGGCTTGCCATGCCAATTCCACCTGGCGCCTCAGTTGGACCAGCGTTCGTGCTGGACGTGCAGACCGCGTGAGACGACGCTTCATCCAGTCCCAAACATGCTCAATGGGGGACAGATCCGGAGATCTTGCTGGCCAGGGTAGTTGACTTACACCTTCTAGAGCACGTTGGGTGGCACGGGATACATGCGGACGTGCATTGTCCTGTTGGAACAGCAAGTTCCCTTGCCGGTCTAGGAACGGTAGAACGATGGGTTCGACGACGGTTTGGATGTACCGTGCACTATTCAGTGTCCTCTCGACGATCACCAGTGGTGTACGGCCAGTGTAGGAGATCGCTCCCCACACCATGATGCCGGGTGTTGGCCCTGTGTGCCTCGGTCGTATGCAGTCCTGATTGTGGCGCTCACCTGCACGGCGCCAAACACGCATGCGACCATCTTTGGCACCAAGGCAGAAGCGACTCTCATCGCTGAAGACGACACGTCTCCATTCGTCCCTCCATTCACGCCTGTCGCGACACCACTGGAGGCGGGCTGCACGATGTTGGGGCGTGAGCGGAAGACGGCCTAACGGTGTGCGGGACCGTAGCCCAGCTTCATGGAGACGGTTGCGAATGGTCCTCGCCGATACCCCAGGAGCAACAGTGTCCCTAATTTGCTGGGAAGTGGCGGTGCGGTCCCCTACGGTCTTGGCGTGCATCCGTGCGTCGCTGCGGTCCGGTCCCAGGTCGACGGGCACGTGCACCTTCCGCCGACCACTGGCGACAACATCGATGTACTGTGGAGACCTCACGCCCCACGTGTTGAGCAATTCGGCGGACGTCCACCCGGCCTCCCGCATGCCCACTATACGCCCTCGCTCAAAGTCCGTCAACTGCACATACGGTTCACGTCCACGCTGTCGCGGCATGCTACCAGTGTTAAAGACTGCGATGGAGCTCCGTATGCCACGGCAAACTGGCTGACACTGACGGCGGCGGTGCACAAATGCTGCGCAGCTAGCGCCATTCGACGGCCAACACCGCGGTTCCTGGTGTGTCCGCTGTGCCGTGCGTGTGATCATTGCTTGTACAGCCCTCTCGCAGTGTCCGGAGCAAGTATGGTGGGTCTGACACACCGGTGTCAATGTGTTCTTTTTTCCGTTTCCAGGAGTGTATTTTGTTGACACCGTCCTACATAGGGAGGAACGATGAGCACGATAAAATAAGGGAAATCAGAGCTCGTAGGGAAAGATATAGGTGCTCATTGTTTCCTATACGAGTTTGGAATAATAGAGAATTGTGAAGGTGGTTCGATGAACCCTCTGCCATTTGCAGAGTATCCATGTAGATGTAGATGTAGATGTAGATGTAGCAGGGCCGTGAGGCCGCTCCCCGGCTCCGCCCTTGCAGAAGGCAGCTCGGAGTCCTTCTGACGACGTCAGCCAGGGAGCGGAGGCCAGCTGCCCCCCCCCCCCCCTCCTCCCCGCCATCGTGCTGCGCAAGTTTCGGACCCGCCTCGCCACGGCTGTATCGCCTCTGTACGGCGGAGCTTGGCGGTTGATACAGCGGGCTGCACTACTACATATGTGTCACCTGGGTTGGCCTGCTATTTAAACAGTCGTTATTCTCTCTAGTTCTAGAGACGGACAGAACGACGACACATGTGATTGCCTAGAGCCTCTGGGCTCTCTTACATATACTCCTTTCCCTCTACCTGTGACATAGTGTCTCTGTAACGGATGAGTCAAATGTCCCTTAAGAGTTACAAAATCTTGTTAATCTTGCCCACTTTAGACCCGAAGTTTAGGTAGTTAGGCGCTGTTGTCTTTGTTTTTGGTAGCATGTCAGTGCCCTGTGTTGCACCTGATTACTTCACCCTTGTCTCCACAAATGTTGATGGTGTCTGCCAGGCCGTGCTTCCTCATCTGTGAGTGGTTTCATAAACCTGCCACGTCGACACCTTTGCGCAATAACAACACTGCCATTTCCTGCTACCTGATGTGTTCACCGCTCCCTTACTTCTACCTTCCGGAAACAGCTGTCCAAAATTTTCAAGAATTCCATGAATCCATAACTCTACTTATTCGTGGAGCAGCATTCCTCATCACATCCGAGAAGATCAGTCCAAATCTTCAATAACTCGCTCCCACTGAGCTACCTCAAAACTAATTACTTATATGTTGAGAACAATGCCCCCAACGCACAGTGTAATGTCCCCACACTCAACTGCTTCCCTCACTTGCATTCCATCCTTAACCAAATGCCACATACCCCTATTATGCTCTTCCATACTAATTGAGTGCTTAAAAGTAATTACTTCCAAGGTCAACGCTGGTCAACAGTTGCACTGGTAATTGGTGTATTGGCACGTCTAATCGTGTGCCTGCTTGCATATTACCCAGAAATGCAGAAACACACCACTAATGGCAGCCGAAACGCTTATTACTAACACATCGTGCTGCTGCTGTTTCGGGAACTGGTGTATACGCTTCCAGATTTGTTCGCTCGAAAGTCTCTCTTACTGGGACTTTATTAATTTTCCCGACGAGTGCATACGATATGCATTGAGCCTGTTATTTAAACAGGTTAAATTTTAAATTCGAAGCTATGTACGTTCAGTTGCAATACGATCTGAATCGCCTTCCCAGCTTCAAACTCACGATAAATTTCGAAATTTCTCTGCCTCTCGTCCTCCAGTTCCACTGTTAACGCTGCCTCTCTTAACGCTGCTTTCGTGTTAGTGATAACACGTGTTTCCACGATTTTCTGTACTGTAGTTCTACACTAATTCAAGTGTTTAAAAAACACACACATTCACTTTTAACCATCGCAGACACAAGAATCTAACCGCAAATTAATCCTTCCAGTGAATCATCGACCATTTTCACTTAACACAGTTACTCTTCAGACGACAAATTCGCCTACACTTAGAACAATTGGATACTACAGCTGTGGTATATGGCAGTTCGTGCCCCGAAAAATTACAAAATTGACGCCTCAATGCCACTAAATTATCATACCCATCACTATCCATTAACAAAGATATGTAAACAGGGTTCTGTGGTTTCACTGCTCACGTAATAACCCCTGACAACAAAAGCAAACATCAAAAGTAACATAAATATAACTTGGTAGGAATGCAAGTTTAATCAGTTGTTTACTTTTGGTGTGACAAGGCTGCTTTCATTATTAATTTTTGGTTGGGACCAGAGTTTAGGTGAATATGGATTCATCATGTTCCATTAATTTTCTTTGTTAAATAGAACTTCAGTTTTACCTAGGAATAGGACACTGAATTGATAGTTTCGGTGTCTTTTTTTGTGAATGACGCTTTTGGCTGAATAACCTTAGCTTTCTCTTCATACAGTCTGTTTTTAACACGTTTCTGCCATATACCATTTGTTAGCTTTACTGATTTGGCCTTTATACTTCCTATTTTTTGTCAAATAGTAAAAATATTTCCTACGTTGAGGAGAAATAGCTGATCAAATTAAACTTACAGCTCAAAAATCCCAGTATGAGAAAAACCATAATTGAAAAAAACATAATGTGATCACAAATTTGCCAGTCCCCAGGTCAGTCCTGTAAATTTACTCGACCATATCTTTATAAGTTGACGTACGGGAGCTAGAAGCAAATATACATTAGAATATACACAAGAATTTTCAAAACGATATTTATACCTCATCTGAATCTGAAACGTCTTGGCAGGTTAAAACCGTGTGCTGGGCTAAGACTCGAACTCGGTACCTTTGCCTTTCGCAGGCAAGTGTTCTACCATCTGAGCTAGTTCTGCAAGGTTCGCAGAAGACCTTCTGTGAAGTTTGGAAGGTAGGAGGCGAGATACTGGCGGAACTGAAGCTCTGAGGGCTGGTCGTGAGTCGTGCGTGGGTAGCTCAGATGGTAGAGCACTTGCCCGCGAAAGGCAAAGCTCCCGAGTTCGGGTCTCGGTCCGGCACACAGTTTTAATCTGCCATGAAGTTTCATATCAGCGCACACTCCGCTGCAGAGTGAAAATCTCATTCTGGAAACATCTGAATCTCATTGGCATGAAATTATCTTCATTGGATCAAAGTTAAAACAACAAGTTTAGTAACAGTATACAGTGCTTGTCAGTTACACCTACCAATGGAAAAGGATATGTGTTAAATATTCTACAAGAAATCGAAAGTTTCATATATATGACGAAACATCCAGACATTATTTTCAACGGACAGGTCGAACCAAAAAAAATTCATTGTAAATTTCAGCAATGTTATTCAAAACGTTTGATGTTGAAACACATCCCTTATTTAGATAAATTATTAACATAGACAACCTTATTTAGGAGTGAAATTATATAGTCTGTGACATAGCAAAGTTAACCATTATCTTTTTATGTAAAGCACACTGTCATTGAAAACTACACAATAACCAACTCTATGTGCTGATTGACACTGGCACATCACCAGTTCAGATTATATATGTTACTGGCTAATTCTCTGACATGTGCTAAGAACTCAGTATATGTAAGATGTGTGAAAATACAGTTTTCACGTTAAATTATAAGGAACACTACCACTCGACGTAAATCTGTCTGGAAAGATATTTTGTCTTCTCTAATGCCAGTAGCGCTAATGATGGACGTTTGTACTTGTTCTTTTCGCAGCAATGTGTAAATAAAGAAATTCTTAATTTTTCAGTTTATAACCTCAATGCCAAAAGCCTGATGCCACCTACCTTTCGTAAAGCAGCACAAAACCTCGTTTTCCTGGTTCAGTTTTAATAATGACCATCTCCCAATGTACTCTCAGAGACCTACCTATATTTTAAAGAGGCGACTAAAAGGAGTCTCAAACGTTTCGGTCTTATGTGATGGTCCCCTGTCGGGTTTGACCTCCATCTTTCTAAATTCTCCCGAAGAGCGAGCCAATTGGGGAAGGGCGCCTTGCATGGTGCACTGTATCCGCCGTGCAATGGGACCTTTAACCGGTTTCCTCGTCGTCGCAATGCTGCCTTGCTCGTTTTCCACCTGTTGGGGGAGGATACGTTCCTCGGTGCGATTACAACTATGCCCCGTGCAGTGTTGCTTTTCTCTGAGACTATGACATTGGACATTTTAGCACCTAAGATCCAACACGGTAGCCAGTCCGTTGTGGTGGGGCCGCCATGTACCCTGTTAGTTGTAGCCCCCTGACCACACAGGGATCGCTCTGCTGATGCCTGCGCCGTTAACTCCCCACGTATGCCAAGGAGTAGATGCCTATCCTCCTGGGGTATCGGGACTCCCGGCAACGGCCATCCTAACAGGTGGCCCTTGCTGAGGCTGGGTGGCGCCCGTGGGGAGGGCCCTTGGTCGGAGTAGGTGGCATCAGGGCGGATGGCCCGCAATGAAGCGTGGTACATCATCTCTCGCTGGTGGCCAGCCGCCAGCAGTCTCTAAGCGTTCTCGGGCTCAATTTAATGCTCAGAAGTACGATCCGAAAACGTTCCCCTCCCTGGCCACACCGTGGAAGGAGTGTAAGTTCAAAAATGGCTCTGAGCACCATGGGACTCAACTCCTGAGGTCATCAGTCCCCTAGAACTTAGAACTACTTAAACCTAACTAACCTAAGGACATCACACACATCCATGCCCGAGGCAGGATTCGAACCTGCGACCTAAGCGGTCCCGCGGTTCCAGACTGTAGCGCCTAGAACCGCTCAGCCACTCTGGCCGGCGGAGTGTAAGTCTCAGGATGGCAGTAACTGTTATTCGCCCCGATTCTTAGTTTGTACGAGAGCTGATGGGGAGCCGTTTCTCTCCACAAAGCCTCAGTTCTTCGTCGAGCATTTAGAGGACAAGTTTGGGGAGGTGGAGGGCTTGTCCAAAATGCGCTCTGGGTCAGTCCTGATACAAACGGCATCCTCTGTCCAGTCACGACGGTTACTTGCTTGTGACAAGTTGGGGGATGTTGCCGTTACGATCACACCCCACAAGAGTTTAAACATGGTCCAGGGAGTTATTTACCATTACGACCTTCTTTTGCAGTCTGATGACGAGCTGCGCGCCAATTTAGAACGCCGAGGTGTACATTTCGTCCGGCGCGTTCATCGGGGTCCGAAGGAAAATCAGATTGCTACCGGTACCTTCTTCTTGGCCTTCGAGGGTGATACATTACCGGAGAAGGTCAAGGTGATGGTCTACCGATGTGACGTCAAGCCCTATATCCCTCCCCCAATGTGGTGCTTTAAGTGCTGGAAGTTCGGCCATATGTCTTCCCGCTGCACTTCCAGCCTCACATGTCTAGAATGCGGACGCCCATCACATCTCAATACTCCATGTCCCCCGCCTCCCATCTGTGTCAACTGTGGAGAGCATCATTCACCTTGCTCGCCAGACTGCTGAATCTTCCAGAAAGAGCGCAAAATCATGGAATATAAGACCCTCGACCGACTGACCAATACTGAGGCCAAAAGGAAATATGACCGACTACATCCTGTGGGAATGACATCTTCCTACGTCGCTGCTACAACACCTGTGCTAGCCCCATCAGTTTCGCGAATTCCGGCCGGATCGACGAGTAGTACAACTCCTCCAGGCCCCTTGCGAGTGGGGGGGGGGGGGGGGGGGTACCCACTCGGTTGCTCCTGCGCCACCTACCTCAGGAGCAACACCCTCCCACCTAACGGGGACGTCCATCCCCGCTTCTAAGCCAGAGAAGTGTCCAACTTCTTCGGCTTCTCATGCTAGCAAGGGGTCCCTTGGGTCCCTCCCTTCCCAGGTTTCCACAAGCGAGAAGGTTGACGACCGACAGTGGCGTAACTGCCCACAATCAGCTGGTCGTAGGGCTTCGCGATCCTCCTCCGTCCCGAAGACTGAATCGGTGAAGCCCTCCCAGCCAGTGAAACCCAAGGAGCAGTGTGAGAAATCCAAGAAGAAGAGCTCTAAGCCCAAGGAACTCGCGGTGGCAGCCACCCCACCGCAAGTTAATACGAATATAAAAAAAGGGAGGAAGGTTTATCTGTTTAGCAAGAGTAATAGAAGGCAGATTTCAGACTACCTAACAGATCAAAACGAAAATTTCTGTTCCGACACTGACAATGTTGAGTGTTTATAGAAAAAGTTCAAAGCAATCGTAAAATGCGTTTTAGACAGGTACGTGCCGAGTAAAACTATGAGGAACGGGAAAAATCCCACCGTGGTTCAACAACAAAGTTAAGAAACTACTGCGAAAGCAAAGAGAGCTTCACTCCAAGTTTAAACGCAGCCAAAACCTCTCAGACAAACAGAAGCTAAACGATGTCAAAGTTATCGTAATGAGGGCTATGCGTGAGGCGTTCAGTGAATTCGAAAGTAAAATTCTATGTACCGACTTGACAGAAATTCCTAGGAAGTTCTGGTCTTACGTTAAATCAGAAAGTGGCTCGAAACAGCATATCCAGACACTCCGGGATGATGATGGCGTTGGAACAGAGGATGACACGCGTAAAGCTGAAATTATAAACTCCTTTTTCCAAAGCTGTTTCACAGAGGAAGACCGCACTGCAGTTCCTTCTATAAATCCTCGCACAAACGAAAAAATGGCTGACATCGAAATAAGTGTCCAAGGAATAGAAAAGCAACTGGAATCACTCAACAGAGGGAAGTCCACTGGACCTGATGGGATATCAGTTCGATTCTACAAGGAGTACGCGAAAGAACTTGCCCCCCTTCTAACAGCCGTGTACCGAAGTCTGTAGAGGAACGGAAGGTTCGAAATGATTGGAAAAGATCACAGGTAGTCCCAGTCTTCAAGAAGGGTCGTCGAGCAGATGCGCAAAACTATAGACCTATATCTCTGACGTCGATCTGTTGCAGAATTTTAGTACATGTTTTTTGCTCGAGTATCATGTCGTTTTTGGAAACCGAGAATCTACTCTGTAGGAATCAACTTGGACTCCGGAAACAGCGATCGTGCGAGACCCAACTCGCTTTATTTGTTCATGAGACCCAGAAAACATTAGATACAGGTTCCCAGGTAGATTCTATTTTCCTTGACTTTCGGAAGGCGTTCTATACAGTTCCGCACTGTCGCCTGATAAACAAAGTAAGAGCCTATGGAATATCAGACCAGCTGTGTGGCTGGATTGAAGAGTTTTTAGCAAACAGAACACGGCATGTTGTTATCAATGGAGAGACGTCTACAGACGTTAAAGTAACCTCTGGCGTGCCACAGGGGAGTGTTATGGGACCATTGCTTTTCACAATATATATAAATGACCTAGTAGATAGTGTCGGAAGTTCCATGCGGCTTTTCGTGGATGATGCTGTAGTATACAGAGAAGTTGCAGCATTAGAAAATTGTAGCGAAATGCAGGAAGATCTGCAGCGGATAAGCACTTGGTGCAGGGAGTGGCAACTGACCCTTAACATAGACAAATGTAATGTATTTCGAATTCATAGAGAGAAAGATCCTTTATTGTATGATTATATGGTAGCGGAACAAACACTGGTAGCAGTTACTTCTGTAAAATATCTGGGAGTATGCGTGCGGAACGATCTGAAGTGGAATGATCATATAAAATTAATTGTTGGTAAGGCGGGTACCAGGTTGAGATTCATTGGAAGAGTCCTTAGAAAACGTAGTCCATCAACAAAGGAGGTGGCTTACAAAACACTCGTTCGACCTATACTTGAGTATTGCTCATCAGTGTGGGATCCGTACCAGATCGGGTTGACGGACGAGATAGAGAAGATCCAAAGAAGAGCAGCGCGTTTTGTCACAGGGTTATTTGCTAACCGTGATAGCGTTACGGAGATGTTTAGCAAACTCAAGTGGCAGACTCTGCAAGAGAGGCGCTCTGCATCGCGGTGTAGCTTGCTCGCCAGGTTTCGAGAGGGTGCGTTTCTGGATGAGGTATGGAATATATTGCTTCCGCCTACTTATACCTCCCGGGGAGATCACGAATGTAAAATTAGAGGGATTCGAGCGCGCACGGAGGCTTTCAGACAGTCGTTCTTCCCGCGATCCATATGCAACTGGAAGAGAAAAGGGAGTTAATGACAGTGGCACGTAAAGTGCCCTCCGCCACACACCGTCGGGTGGCTTACGGAGTATAAATGTAGATGTAGAACCTTCCAGCTCTGCGTCTGAGGACGAGGTGGAGATTCTGGCGTCCGCTGAGGACCTCGATCTCTCCGGTCCCTCAGACACCATGGATAGAGCTAGCACAGGTGCTCAATCGGAGGCAGCCGGCGTAATCTGCCTTCCCAGTCCCTTCACACCTTTCTCAGCCATGGACAATATCATCCCCTAGTGGAACTGCAGCGGTTTCTTCCACCATCTAGCTGAGCTCCGACAACTTAACAGCCTTCACCCTTTCTTCTGCATTTCTCTTCAGGAAACTTGGTTTCCAGCAATGCGAACCCCCGCCGTCCGTGGCTATTGGGGTTATTATAAGAACCGGGCAGCTTATGAAAGGGTGTCTGGTGGCGTCTGCATCTATGTCCTTCACTCTCCTCATAGGAAGTCTGTCCCTCTACAAACACCTTTAGAGGCTGTCGCTGTTCGGGTGTGGACGCCACAGGCTGTTACCGTCTGCAGTCTTTACCTTCCACCGGATGGTGATGTCACGCAGCATGTCCTGGCTGCGCTGATAGCCCGACTGCCGCCACCTTTCTTGTTACTGGGTGATTTCAATGCCCATAACCCTCTGTGGGGTGGGTCAGTGGCAACAGGTCGAGGCGCGACCGTTGAGAATGTATTGACACAGCTAGACCTTTCGATTTTAAATGATGGTGCCTCCACACATCTCATTGTGGCACACGGCACGTACTCCGCCATCGATCTTTCGATCTGCAGCCCTAGCCACTTACCCTCTGTCCAATGGAGTGTGCATGACGACCTGTGTGGTAGTGACCACTTTCCGATCTTTCTGTCACTGCCACAGTGTCACTCTTCTGGGCGCCCTAGCAGATGGGCTATGAATAAGGCTGACTGGGACTTGTTCTCCTCCATTGGCGCTATTGTGCCTCTCCCTAATGACGCCATTGATGTGGTGGTTCAATCGGTCACCACCGGCATCGCTACTGCCGCAGAACCTACCATTAGCCGTTCTTCTGGGTCCCGTCGGTGGAGGACAGTGTCTTGGTGGTCGCCTGAGATTGCTGTGGCGATTAAAGATCGCTGGCGGGCGCTCCAACGTCACAAGCGACATCCCTTCATAAAAAACCTTATCGCCTTCAAACGGCTGCGTGCGTGGACCTGCTGCCTTATCCGCCAACGCAATCAGGAGTGCTTGGAACGATATGTCTCTACCATTGGCCTCCAAGTCTCTCCATCGCATGTCTGGGCCAAGATTAGACGTCTCTATGGCTATCGAACCCCTGTCAACGTTCCTGCGCTCTCACTGAATGGAGCAGTTTGTACTGACTCCGACGTAATTGCCAACCGCTTGGCAGAGCATTTGCTCTGAGTTCCGCTTCTGCGAATTACCCACTGTCCTTCCGCCCCATTAAAGAGCGGATGGAACGTTGAAGCCTTGCATTTCGCACCCACCTTGCTGAATCCTACAAGGTTCCATACAGTGAGTGAGAATTTCACAGTGCCCTAGCTGCTTGCTCAGATACCTGGGCCAGATGGCATGCACTGTCAGATGCTGAAACACCTTTCAGTGGACTGCCAGCGACGCCTCCGCGACCTTTACAACCGTCTCTGGGTCAAGGGTGAGTTTTTGTCGCAATGGCGGGAAAGCATTGTTATCCTTGTTTTGAAACATGGCAAGAACCCACTGGAGGGGGACAGCTACCGTCCCATTAGCCTCACCAACGCTCTTTGCAAGTTGCTCGAAAGGATGGTAAGCCGGCGGTTGAATTAGATACTCGAGTCGTGGGGCCTCCTGGCTCCGTCTCAGGGTGGGTTCCGTAAAGGCCGCTCCGCCACCGACAATCTGTTGAGCCTGGAGTCAGCCATCCGTACGGCCTTTGTCCGCTGTCAGCAACTGGTCGCTGTCTTTTTTTTAACATGTGGAAGGTGTACGATACTACATGGCGCCTTCACATCCTCTCTACATTTCATGATTGTTCATGATTGGGGTCTGCGGGGTCAGCTGCCAACTTTCACACGCAATTTTCTGGCGCATCGTAAATTCCGCGTGCACGTCGCGGCTCCTCCCGAGTTCACGAGAACGGGGTGCCACAGGGATCCGTTTTAAGTGTCTGCCAGTTTTTAATAGCAATTAACGGGCTCGCTGCGGCGGTGGGAACGTCTGTCTCAGCGTCCTTGTATGCTGACGACTTCTGCCTTTACTATAGCTCTAATGGCATTGCAGCTGCTGAACGTCAGCTGCAGGGCGTTATCCGCAAGGTGCAGTATTGGCCTGTAGCGCATGATTTTCAGTTCTCGGCAGCCAAGACCTGCGTTATGCATTTCTGCCGGTGACGCACTGTTCATCCGCAGCCGCGGCTTTACCTTGATGGCGAACTTCTTGCTGTGGTGGAGTCACATAGGTTTTTGGGTGTGGTTTTTGATGCCCAGTTGACTTCGCTGCCTCATATTCGCAAGCTTAAACAGATGTGTTGGCGGCATCTAAATGCTCTGCGATGCTTGAGCCACACCAGCTGGAGCGCCGACCGATCTACCCTCTTACGGCTCTACTGGGCGTTAATCCAGTCCCATCTGGATTATGGGAGCCTGGCTTATGGTTCAGCATCCCCATCTGCGTTGCGGGTGCTGGACCCAATCCTACACAGCGGGATATGACTTGCCACTGTTGCCTTCCAGACCAGCCCGGTGGACAGCATACTTGTGGAGGCAGGTGTCTCTCCACTGTGGTTACGCCGCCAACATTTACTGACCATGCTAGGTATCCTAATTATTGTCTCCTGTTTCCACCGTCGGTCACCCGTCTCCCAGATCATCGGCCCCGGTCGTGTTGTACGATCGCGGTCCGCGTCAGAGAGCTTCTCTCCGGGCTTGGGGTTTTCCCCCTTCCACCTACTTTCCGGGCCCCTCTGCGTACACCCCTGTGGTGTGTGCCTCGCCCTTGCCTTCGGCTCGAATTGGCACAGGGCCGAAGCCACGAATCAGGGCTCTGGCGTTGTTTACACTGATGGTTCGATGGTTGCTGGTCGTGTCGGTTATGCTCTAACTCTAGGGGCCCACTACGAACACCGTTGATTGCCGGCTGGCTGCAGCGTTTTCACTGCTGAGCTGGGTACCATCTTTCGTGCCCTAGAGTATATCTGATCCTGCTCAGGTGAGTCCTTCGTTATCTGTAGCGATTCCCTCAGCGGTTTACGAGCTCTCGACCAGTGTTTCCCTCGTTCTCGTCTGGTGATGGCTATCCAGGAGTCCCTGCATAGTCTTGCCCGTTGCGGCCGCTCTGTGGTCTTTGTGTGGACCCCAGGCCATGTGGGGATACCCGGCAAAGAACATGTCGACCGCCTGGCGAAAGAGGCCACCAGTAAACCATCTCTAGACATGGGCCTCCCAGAGACTGATTTGCGAGCAGTCCTCCACCGAAAAGTTTTTGCGCTTTGCGACGCTGAATGGCGCTGTCTGACCACGCCCAATAAACTCCGTGCTATAAAGAAGACGGCGACTGTGTGGCGTTCCTCCATGCTAGCTACTCGCAGCGACTCCGTTGTTCTTTGCCGGCTCTGTATTGGCCACACCCGGCTGATGCACAGCTATTTACTGCATCGTGAGGACCCGCCTCTCTGTCGCTGCGGGGTGGTTTTGACGGTGGTGCACCTTTTACTGTCGTGTCCGCTTTCAGCCGTGCTCAGGCAGACATTTGCGCTGCCTGATACGCTCCCTGCCCTTTTAACTGATGACCCTGCTATGGCGGGCTTAGTTTTGCGTTTTATTAGGGCAGGGATTTTTTATCATTTAATCTGACTGTTTGTTATGTTCTCTTGTGTTGATTCTGGCCATTGGCCTACGGTTTTAGACTGAGTTTTTAATATGTTTCTCGGTGGTTGGCCTTTCCTTCTTTTCTCTATGGTCGGCCAACCACCGTCACACTCTGTGTGATTTTAATTTGTTTTGTCTGATCTCTGTCTGAGTCTCTCTTGTCCTGTGTCGTCTGCCGTCTTTTCCGTTGTTCGTTTTTTTTTAAATTCTCTGTGGGTGATTTCAGTTTTTTGGAAAAAGGGACCGATGACCTTAGCAGTCTGGTCCCTTTAACCCCCACAAACCAAACCAAACCAAATTCTTAGATACTAAAAATTAGTTCCTTCCCTCATCAGCATTGAAAATCTTATTACTTCTAACTTTATTGCCAATGCTGCCCTGATCATGATTCCTTACTTATAGCTAGGAGCAGTCCCCACTATCACCAGCTTGATTCATAACATAAATGACTGGAATAACTAGATGGAAAACTGCAGGTACACAAATTTTGAATGCAATACAATATTGTTCTCGCTTCTGAGTAAGACACATGTCCCAAAGACGTTTAAGCAGTATAAAAAAACCAATGGATCTTGAGAAAGAATTGATGAAAAACCTTATAGGTTGGTAGATTTATCGATTTCGAGCTCAAACAATTTCTACATCTAAGGAATTTTGTGGCTAGGAAAAGGTTTTCAACAGTGTTAGATTGGAATCGGATAAAAATCCATGAATTCTGCTGCAAGCACAGAATATAGTAACTGGGAAACTGACAGATAAAGTGCCTTACATAGAGCTCGATCGACATTAGCTAATTTTTGATCTGAAAGTAATCTTCTATTATTAAGTGAAGAACGATTCACATAAAGTCCGTCCATATCTTAATACACTCTGAAGATGAAATACGGTTTCTGTCGGCATGATCCCCTGCTTTGCACAATAAAAGTCAGTTGAATTCGTACTGCTATTCCCACCTCGATGTCTCTCCCATTAAGCGTTTGGCTCTTACGATATCTAACACTGTCGGTACAGAACAATATATCTATGATGGTCTGTTTACTTAACGGTCAGTTGGTCCAATCCAAATCCTGATATTCACAAACAAAAAAATTCAGTTTTGATTGTGAGTCACGTAATAAAATTTTCGTTAAAAAAGTTCGACATAAAACCACCACTTCTGACGCTGACTAAAGCTAGCAGCACATAAACATGCATCACAGTACCAACTATATTGGCATAATAACATCAGGAAACTGGTATAGGGAAAATTTTATGTCAATACCACACATGTCGACTAGAAAAAAGTTTGAGAAACAGAAGATAAAATGTGTAAAGTAATGCTGGTCCTTACTACCAAGCTCTTTTTAAGTCCTACCACTTGTGTTGGATGTTAAAAAGTTCTGCAATTGCAAAACTTCATGACATTATTTTAAGTCCAGTTGATGCTAAGTCTGTCCAGTATACGAATATTATTAGAAGTCCAAAAACTCGCTGATTCATGGAAATATATGTTACTGTGTTGCATCAGCCCAACTCGCAAGTATTCTTAAAACTTCAAAATACTTACATACTCAGAAAAACTTTGAAAATGTCAAACTTACAAGAATTATTGCAAGTTCTAAATGCACATGATTTGTTCGTTACAAATTTGCCACGTTTTCTGCCATCAGTGCCCTGGTAATTTCACAAGTCCACAAACTTTTACTTGGAACATTACACACACTTCAGATCTCGACTTACTCACCGCTCACATATACATACGTCTGTACTGCTCCAGATCTCCTGAACGACTGTTGTGGAGCAAGATGGCCAAAGGCTATTGAAGCCTTTAGACCGTCGTTCCAAAAGATCTCATACAATGTTTTCCTTACAGTTTACCAAACATATAATATAGTTCATATATATACAGGGTGGTCCATTGATCGTGACCGGGCTAAATATCTCACGAAATAAGCGTCAAACGAAAAAACTACAACGAACGAAACTTGTCTAGCTTGAAGGGGGAAACCAGATGGCGCTATGGTTGGCCTGCTAGATGGCGCTGTCATAGTTCAAACGGCTATCCACTGCGTTTTTTTTAAATAGGAACTCCCATTTTTTATTACATATTCGTGTAGTACGTAAAGAAATATGAATGTTTTAGTTGGACCACTTTCTTCGCTTTGTGATAGATGTCGCTGTAATAGTCACAAACACATGCTCACAATTTTAGACGAACAGTTGCTAACCGGTGGGTTTTCTAAATTAAAATACAGAACATAGGTACGTTTCAAAATTTTATTTCGGTTGTTCCAATGTGATACATGTACCTTTGTGAACTTATCATTTCTGAGAACGAATGCTGTTACAGTGTGATTACCTGTAAATACCACATTAATGCAATAAAGCTCAAAATGATGTCCGTCAACCTCAATGCATTTGGCAATACGTGTAACGACATTCCTCTCAACAGCGTGTAGTTCGCCTTCCGTAATGTTCGCACATGCACTGACAGTGCGCTGACGCATGTTATAAGGCGTTGTCGGTGGATCACGATAGCAAATATCCTTCAACTTTCCCCACAGAAAGAAATCCGGGGACGTCAGATCCGGTGAACGTGCGTGCCATGGTATGGTGCTTCGACGACCAATCCACCTGTCATGATATATGCTATTCAATACCGCTTCAACCGCACGCGAGTTATGTGCCGGACATCCATCAAGTTGGAAGTACATCGCCATTCTGTCGTGCAATGAAACATCTTGTAGTAACATCGGTAGAACATAACGTAGGAAATCAGCATACATTGCACCATTTAGATTGCCATCGATAAAATGGGAGCCAATTATCTTTCCTCCCATAATGCCGCACGATATATTAACCCGCCAAGGTCGCTGATGTTCCACTTGTCGCAGCCCTCATGGATTTTCCGTTGCCCAATAGTGCATATTATGCCGGTTTGCGTTACCGCTGTTGGTGAATGACGCTTCGTCGCTAAATAGAACGCGTACTAAAAATCTGTCATCGTCCCGTAACTTCTCTTGTGCCCAGTGGCAGAACTGTACACGACGTTCAAAGTCGTCGCCATGAAATTGCTGGTGCATAGAAATATGGTACGGGTGCAATAGATGTTGAGGTAGCATTCTCAACACCGACGTTTTTGAGATTCCCGATTCTCGCGTAGTTTGTCTGCTACTGATGTGCGGATTAGCTGCAACAGCAGCTAAAACACCTACTTGGGCATCATCATTTGTTGCAAGTCGTGGTTGATTTTGTGTGAGCAGAAGAGCCAACACCGTGTTACGAGTGGAGGCCGAAATGCACGCGTTTTAGCTCACGCGGGCTGGCGTGAGGAGGGAAGAACTATACTGACGTGAGGTCTCGAACATGACAAGGAATGAGAATTCAGTAAGCGGACGTAATTAGTTTGATACTTAATTTTTATCCATTAATGATGAACGTCGCTCTTGACGGTACTTGATTGACAATATTATCTGTTTAGAATACATTCTTGAAGTCATTATTAGTAACTGAATAAGGCGCCTTGCTAGGTCGTATGACGTAGCTGAAGGCTATACTAAACTGTCGTCTCTGCAAATGAGAGCGTATGTAGACAGTGAACCATCGCTAGCAAAGTCGGCTGTACAACTGGGGCGAGTGCTAGGGCGTCTCTCTAGACTAGACCTGCCGTGTGGCGGCGCTAGGTCTGCAATCACTGATAGCGGCGACACAGGGGTCAGACGTATACTAACGGACCGCGGCCGATTTAAAGTTGACGTTTCACATGTGGCTGAACACTTCCTGTTTCCTTAAATAGCGTAACTATCCGGCGAACGCTCCGGACACTTGGATGATGTCGTCCAGGATACCGAGCAGGATACATAGCACACACCCGTTGGGCATTTTGATCACAATAGCCATACATCAACACGATATCGACCTTTTCCGCAACTGGTAAACGGTCCATTTTAACACTGGTAATGTATCACGAAGCAAATACTGTCCGCACTGGTGGAATGTTACGTGATACCACGTACTTACATGTTTGTGACTATTACAGCGCCATCTATCACAAAGCGAAAAAAGTAGTCCAACTAAAACATTCATATTTCTTTACATAGTACACGAATATGTAATAAAAAATGGGAGTATGTATTTTTAAAAAACGCTGTTGATATCCGTTTGATGGCAGCACCATCTAGCGGGCCAACCATAGCGCCATCTGGTTTCCCCCTTCGAGCTAGACGAGTTTCGTTCTTTGCAGTTTTTTTCGTTTGATGCTTATGTCGTGAGATATTTGGCCCGGTCACTATCAATGGACCACCCTGCATATATGACTTACCAGACATGGCTTAACTTTTGTCACCTTTAAGATAATATACTAAGGTTTTTGTTGAGTCTTCTAGATTTCTCATAAACTACAGTATTGTCTATGTAATCGTTGGTTTTAGATGTTTTACTGTGTAAAAATTATAAATATATAGGATTTAATATATTTGCACATAAATAAAGTAGCCTAATTTATTACGATCCGACTACTTCCTCACTTTCTTACTTGTTTTGTGTAGAACTGAGTGTGGAATGTTCTGTCATATAGTTTAAATTATCTTGTATGTGCAAGAAATCTGTTTACACTTTCTGATTGAGCTCTCATGGCTCTATCCATTGGGACATAGTTCATTCATCTCGCCTAAGGCATTGATATGATATGAGTATTAATTTTTAAATTCATATTATTTGCAAAACCTAGATAATTCATAAATCAGAAACTACTTGCCTGTTTGAAGGCATGTTTACAAGCAGACATCGGTCTTTCCCCTTCTGTAAAAATGTTTAGTTATGTTACTGCTTTCTTGGATTGGGTTTTACGAGATATTGGTCTATATGGTAAGTGTAATAGTCCCTCGTATCCATCGCGGTGGCTAACGTCACGTTCCTCTCCAGTGACCACATGTACCTGGGTTTTCCCAGTCTACCACTTTACCTGCTCTCTGAATCAGCAAGGTCCTCCCACTGTCGAGGATACCTCGCATGACATTGGTTATGAGCCTGTTGATCCTAGCAGTTCCATAGTCTCATGACTGTCGAGGGACTCCGATTAACGCAAACAGCAGTATTGTGGAGCAATAAAATGCAGTCTTGATAAACCAAGATTCTGATGTTGTCGACATCCGGCAGGTAATCTTATATCTTACAGAGGCATATCTCGGCAATCTCAGAAACAAATAACGTGGAAATAATGTTTGTGAACAAGAGACACCACGCTTGTTCTTCAGTTACATTCAGTATGTAGATGGCATTATTCCTATCCACGTTGTGCGTTTTCGCTGATATGCAAACCATCTGCATGTAAAATCATGTAGCGCACTTCAGTTAATTTGCCGTTTATTGCATGATGCCTTCAAGGTTAAAGTTCTATAGCTTTAATGACCATTGGTGCAGATTTGTTTGCTCCGTACTGAATTACAAACTAAATGGGTGGGGATTACTGAAGCCACTGTTTCGTAGTGTAGTAATTGTAGCAATTATTTAAATTTAATTTGAATTATTTAGTTGAGTTATTAAGTCAGTTTTTTGAAATTTACAAGTTTATTAACACAATAAAAAAACGTACATTTTTTCAAGGAAGGTAAAGTCTTCAGAATAACAAGTATGTTTTTCAGTGTTTTGTTTTTAACGGTAGAAATATATGTTTCGCCGGCCGCGGTGACCGTGCGGTTCTAGGCGCTTCAGTCCGGAACCGCGTGACTGCTACGGTCGCAGGTTCGAATCCTGCCTCGGGCATGGATGTGTGTGATGTCCTTAGGTTAGTTAGGTTTAAGTAGTTCTAGGTTCTAGGGGACTGATGACCTCAGATGTTGAGTCCCATAGTGCTCAGAGCCATTTGAAGTACACTCCTGGAAATTGAAATAAGAACACCGTGAATTCATTGTCCCAGGAAGGGGAAACTTTATTGACACATTCCTGGGGTCCGATACATCACATGATCACACTGACAGAACCACAGGCACATAGACACAGGCAAAGGAGCATGCACAATGTCGGCACTAGTACAGTGTATATCCACCTTTCGCAGCAATGCAGGCTGCTATTCTCCCATGGAGACGATCGTAGAGATGCTGGATGTAGTCCTGAGGAACGGCTTGCCATGCCATTTCCACCTGGCGCCTCAGTTGGACCAGCGTTCGTGCTGGACGTGCAGACCGCGTGAGACGACGCTTCATCCAGTCCCAAACGTGCTCAATGGGGGACAGATCCGGAGATCTTGCTGGCCAGGGTAGCTGACTTACACCTTCTAGAGCACGTTGGGTGGCACGGGATACATGCGGACGTGCATTGTCCTGTTGGAACAGCAAGTTCCCTTGCCGGTCTAGGAATGGTAGAACGATGGGTTCGATGACGGTTTGGATGTACCGTGCACTATTCAGTGTCCCCTCGACGATCACCAGTGGTGTACGGCCAGTGTAGGAGATCGCTCCCCACACCATGATGCCGGGTGTTGGCCCTGTGTGCCTCGGTCGTATGGAGTCCTGATTGTGGCGCTCACCTGCACGGCGCCAAACACGCATACGACCATCATTGGCACCAAGGCAGAAGCGACTCTCATCGCTGAAGACGACGCGTCTCCATTCGTCCCTCCATTCACGCCTGTCGCGACACCACTGGAGGCGGGCTGCACGATGTTGGGGCGTGAGCGGAAGACGGCCTAACGGTGTGCGGGACCGTAGCCCAGCTTCATGGAGACGGTTGCGAATGGTCCTCGCCGATACCCCAGGAGCAACAGTGTCCCTAATCTGCAGGGAAGTGGCGGTGCAGTCCCCTACGGCACTGCGTAGGATCCTACGGTCTTGGCGTGCATCCGTGCGTCGCTGCGGTCCGGTCCCAGGTCGACGGGCACGTGCACCTTCCGCCGACCACTGGCGACAACATCGAGGTACTGTGGAGACCTCACGCCCCACGTGTTGAGCAATTCGGCGGTACGTCCACCCGGCCTCCCGCATGCCCACTATACGCCCTCGCTCAAAGTCCGTCAACTGCACATACGGTTCACGTCCACGCTGTCGCGGTATGCTACCAGTGTTAAAGACTGCGATGGAGCTCCGTATGCCACGGGAAACTGGCTGACACTGACGGCGGCGGTGCACAAATGCTGCGCAGCTAGCGCCATTCGACGGCCAACACCGCGGTTCCTGGTGTGTCCGCTGTGCCGTGCGTGTGATCATTGCTTGTACAGCCCTCTCGCAGTGTCCGGAGCAAGTATGGTGGGTCTGACACACCGGTGTCAATGTGTTCTTTTTTCCATTTCCAGGAGTGTATATGTTTCAGACTGTAGCGATATCTTCTGTTCTGTTAGCTCTCCCTCAGTCAGAATCTCGCTTACATTTATGTTTGGTGTTGAAAAGTGTCATTTGTAAAAGTTTCGTTTCGTAGACAATACGAATAAAACAGAATCAAAAGTAACCTCTGATTCAGCTTCGTTATTTAAGGATTTTAGTATGTGCAATTATTGAAGTGTTACGATCTTACATTTGAGGTTGATTGGTTTAAAAATACTAGATTGCACTTACTATAATAATAATCTCAAGCTAAATTCAACAGCAGTTAAACAATTTTCATGAAAAAGTTAACTTCCGATCGCAGCAAACATTGTAACAACCTCTGTGACTTTCTGCTTGTAATCTGACGTGAAAACTTGATTACGACGAATATAAAATGTCACGACATTGTTTTCAATTCTGAGTGCTTGACATTAATTATAATTAATTATAATTCAACAGCAGTTAAACAATTTTCATGAAAAAGTTAACTTCCGTTCGCAGCAAACATTGTAACAACCTCTGTGACTTTCTACTTGTAATCTGACGTGAAAACTTGATTACGACGAATATAAAATGTCACGACATTGTTTTCAATTCTGAGTGCTTGACATTAATTATAATTAAAAACAAATAGTACTTGTTCACCGAATTAGACAGAGCTTGCATAATAACGTGTTCTGAATAAACCATTTACGACGATATCAAGCTACGTTACGTCTGCTGTTACTGTTTCAAGAGATTTTAATGAAGTTTTTGACTCGTCCTGCCAGCTTTAAATAAAGATGAACTGAACAGGCCCTGTATATCAAAGGCATCGTCACCCGACATCTTAATAAACTATATTTCAGCATTCACGCAAAAATACGAAACTGAGGAGGACCTACATTACTCGTCATTCAGTATTGTTATCTATGAAAGCACTAACCTGCTTCCCAAGAGCACGTAGTCCATCTGCCTCAGTAGTTACGGCTGAGAGTTTTCACTGAGCCTTCCTCGGCATTTGTGGTCGCTGGAGTAACATCTGGGAGGTGACTCATAAGTGTGTTGCGACTGAGAGGAACGTCGCAGAAAGTTTGAGTTGTCTCTCAATCGTACGTTCGTAATTCAAGAGAAACACATTGATTAAAACATAAAAAATGAAGTCGTCTGAAACTGACATAGTGTAGGAAGGAAGTAATATTTTAAGGAAGTAATATTTCTTAAGGTGGCTGTCATTTTAATAGCCACCGCAGGAACCGTCAAGTCAATACAGAAGAATAAAAGCCACACGTATTTTTTTTCTGCTCCATAAATTTTTGTTTGCCCATTACAACATTTCGTATTTTCTCAAAGACTTTGGTGTCAATGTTACATTTTATCGTGCTTCGTACAATCGGAATTAATTATCCGATTATTATGTTACACTACGTAGGCTCATATTCATCTTACGAGAGAAACACACAGGGGCAGAGAAGTATCAGGGAGGGAGTTAGCACTTTGAATGGATGCAGTGAGAACCTGTTTCTCGTTTACACAGCAGGAGCGACGAATATTGCGGCAGTTTTTTTATTATTATTCACCTGTTGGCTATTTTTAATCAGTTATTTTAGCTCTAAGATACCACATACGTAGCATATGCAAATTTTCATACAACCCATAATATATTAAGATACATAATGAAACAAGATCCCACTCTTTATCACAAAACAGCAAACGGTCACCTGGGCACAGCTGCAATCTGTCTAGGCATGGGCCTCCACGGGCAAAAAGAAATTTTTTACGTTTATATAGTATAATTATTGACATATTTAAAACGCTGCCAAATTATAGTCATTAAGAAGTATACGACTGTTCTTAAGTCAGATGTTTAGCACAACATGTCAATATTAATTCGTTTATAAAGTAATGTTGAAGATGTTTTTCAACGGGAAATTGATTCACTAACTAATCAGGATATTTTTGAGGAGGGGGGAAGGAGGAGGTACAGTGGGAAGTTAATTATGTAAAAATAAAGTATTTAGGATATGAAAGAAACAAAGAGGATAAGATAAATTACTTGTTATGGAAACAAATTAGCATACTAACTATGGATTGTTCCTGTGACAATCAATCATTCAGATGTAGGACCCAGACAGCAGACAACGTGCTAGTATACTAAAGTACTCTTCCCTTTTGTTACACAACAGATTCCCAAATGTAGAGTTTTGCAACACTTAACGTCACTGCTGTATCGAGTATTTTAATATCTCGTTGAAGCAGACATATTTTAAACTGAAATTTTCTATTGTTTCTGTGCAGGTTCATAACAATTACTACTTTGTTGTGTATTTACCAAAGCTCTTTGCCTTACAGAATGACATTACCGATTTCAAAGATCTGTCTGAGAATAATAGTACTTACTTGCAATTTTTCTCTCTTGACCTTCGAAACCTGCCGTGCTCGTGCGTAAACGTTACTGCCAATGTCGATATCTTCTTGGGGTTCCATCCGTGAAACTTCGTCGAAATTCCGCGACATTTTGATGAATGTCACTCCCATCACCTTGTCGCGAAATGTCGAGATTGCGTGGGTGTCCAATATACATGATGTAACGGATATAAATGCTGTGGTACCTTGATAAGTACGCCCGTGAGGGTATTGGTTGTTTTCCCTCCATCGTACAGTATTCTCACAAAGACGTCTCAAACTTTACGAACTGATGTTTCCTTCACTGTCTTAACAACACCAATAAGTTGACTACACGCTTCAGTGTAGACTAACCGTTTTACGTCCACGTGTCCACACTTCAAAACATGACCTGATGCCCAGGGGAATAAGCATTAATGGCTTCCTCTTGCCACACGTACTTGGAGAGGCTAACCAAACTAAAAGCGTAAAACGATATAATTATGAGTCTGCTGATGACGTAAATACTGACGTAATGTCGTTCATACCACCGCCCTCAACCAACAACAGGATTACCTGCACTTATAGCCGTTACATCCTGTATACACCCGAGTGGTGGCCGACTCTCCCCAGATGTGCCGTGTGGTGCGGGGTACGGACCACCACTGGACCATCGGTGCTTTCAGTCTTGATCCCGAACTCGCGAAGCGTCAACTACTGGTTGTGGACTCGGCGTAAGGCTACCAACACAAGGTCCCTTGCCAAACTTAGCTAATGGTCCTTGCCTATCGACGAGACCGTCATGGAGCTTAATCTCGCTAAATTCGTTGATAATGCTCTCCCGAAATTCACTAGCTCGGACAACATGTTTGCTTTCTCAAATTGTAACGTAAGCTCTCGTTGAGTCTGAGTTTAGCAAGTGCTTATTTGTCTTTATACAACAGACGTACGCATCTAATGTGTTCTACCCACCGTTACGAGATGCTGTGTGCTGTGCTGCGTTTACCCGATCTGTTGGCAGCGACATTTTTGAGGAATGTCATATAAATCCGGCATTCGCAAGTGAATTATGTCCTCTACCGACCTAAACATACTTTTCCTTTTTCATATTGATCGAAAAACGGCCATTTTTTCCCCAGAGTTTCTCCCAGTTTTTGATTATAGAGTCCCAACACAGGGAATAAAGGCACGTTTCTGTTCCTCTTTCCCTTCCTCTTATTTTTGGATTGCTGTATTACTCAATGCACGTCAGTCTGCCCTTCGCTGTACTATTTTCTTGGCAGCATACAGTCTAAGCTTTTGCAGAGCATCTCTGCGCCAGAGATGTCGGCTCGTTGCATAAAGGTATAGATCTGAGTGGGTCTTTTTCCGTAAGCTGCATATTCTAGGAGACCATCTGTATTTCATCTCATCAGCATGTCCAAAACGGGAAGACATCTCTTATGTTCTAGCTCCATTGTCAACTCTATGTTTCCGTGGACGCTGTTCAGGCGATCCAGTAACTCAGCCAAGGCCTCTCTGCCATGTTCCCACAGGACGAATGGACATCCACGTAGCTTATTGGCTCTTTATTTGGAACAGTTTGCGGTGAAAGTTATATCTACCGTCGAGCTTAAGTGTATTAAATCACCAAGGGGAAATGGTTCATTTATTAGCCCGTTCACTACCACTGGGATATATGTGTCGCTTAATGGGTTGTCAGACATCCAGTGTGCATTTTCTGTGGGGTATTACTATGTGTAGTATAGGCCGAGGGAGAATATTAGAGATTACCCCTGGCCGCGCGGTTTGAGGCGTCCTGTTACGGGCTGCACGGCCGCTCCCGGCGGAGGTTCGAGTCCTCCCTCGGGCATGCGTGTGTGTGTTGTTCTTAGCGTAAGTTAGTTTGAGTAGTGTGTAAGTATAGGGACCGATGACCTATGCAGTTTGGTCACTTAGGAATTCACACACATTTGAACATTTTGATTGTCCCTGAAGGTTGTTCTGTCTTAATTATTAGCTAGGAATGGGACTATGTGGCAGGTGTTATCTTATTATTTTTTGTGACGCGATTGCTTTCCACCACTGAGTGTTTTAGAGTGCCTATCATGGAGCTCTTATAACCATTTTCAATATCTATTTGTTTTATTATTTCAGTTTCTTGTTTACGTTTCTAGGTAATATTCCATATCAGATTGCCAATGTATTAAAACTAAAAGACACAAACATATACTTTACCACAGACAACAACATTGGACGGAAGTTAACTCACAACAGCAACGAACAAAACCCACTTCCTCACACAAGTGTGTACAAAATTAAATGTTGGACTGTGGCTACTTCTTCATAGGCCAGACAGGTAGATCATTTGAGATTAGATTCAAAGAACATATACTAAAGAACAAAAAATAACTCACATGAGCAATAGCCGGTCATTTGTATGAAACAAAGCACTATGCTAACAACGCAAGCATCAGCACCCTACACATCCAACCTAAAGGCAAAAAACTAGACATCCTTGAAAGGTTTCAAATATACAAGCACCAAACAAAACAACCTGAATCCATCTAAAATGAAAAAACGGCAATATTTACAACAGTATGATCCTTGTTTTCAGCAACTGCCTACGTTAATAAATTTGCAGTGAGCACACACACACAATCACATCTTAATATTTACCATAATTGTTTAGTAATGTTACCGTGTCATCACCCAGATGTACAAGGGGTTTGACCTCATTTACAAGTATACCATCATACTAACAGCTTGTACCCCCTGTCAGATTGAAACTGTATGTACATCAACTAATAGCACAAATTGTACATCCGTTTCCATATATAAAAGCATTAACCAACATACCACCACAACCTACCCCCTACTTGTCAGTTACAACGCTCCTGCTAGCCTTTCACAATAGTTTAAAAGATTTTCCTTCGACAGTGTGATACCTCACTCCCCGACTATACCATACTGTCTGCGGCCTTCATTTGCAGAGAGAGTGAAATACAATCTGAAGGCGGCCTTAATTATTTCCCATTCTCATTCAAGTCACAAGTGGGGTTCTTTAGTACCATGGCTTAATTTGGCGTGGAATTCAGCCAACCATGTAGCATGTTAAAACCTCCTTCACTTCCTTGATGTTTGGTCATAGTCTCAATTCATCCTTGGCCAACCTGTGGTCAATTAAGGACAGTGGTAAAATGTTAGTATTATACCCCAGAGGCATACATGATGTTATAGTCTTCGCAAAATGAGTTAAAGATGCGTGACGGTGATGGAGGTTTTGTCTAAAATCTTGCTCTCTGGGATCAAAGTAAGACCCTAATGTCTGATAAAGTGGCACCTCGCTTTGTAAAACCTTGTGAGGTAAACCAAGTTTCTTTATCCAGTCACGCTATTGTTATTTAACTTTGGTACTTGGAAGTTTGCTAGAGCACATGTCAACAAGGTAAAGGGAGGGAGCTAAATTTTCTGTTCCTTGTTTGACATAAATTCACTGACGTGCTGTGTTAGGTTTTTGGTGGGGAAGGATGAGCTGTAGCGTTCTATTCGATACATCGCTAGCGGGCTGGGTCGCGATCCTTACATTCACAATTGGCTGGTTGGTGATATGAGGAAAGTCAGAGAGATGGTGCAAGTGTACTTTGGCAGCGAGTGACGCCATGGGATATAGAGGGGGCGCCACACTGTGCCAAGAGCAGAGGCAGTCAGGAACTTGGAGTGGATGCTGCGAGTGGCATGTGTGGAGCTGAGGAGGTGGTCGATACCTTCGTCAGTCGGGTTACTACCGTCGTGTTCGCGTGTGTGATGTCTGAACGCAGATGTCACTGCTGGGAGGAGCGACAGCCTTCAGGTACTAATTCCCATCCAGGACTTCTCGGCTACTCATGTGTCCAGTTCCACTTTCTGAATCTGGTGAGTCGTTTCGTCTGATAAGTCCATGTTTACATCCCAAGGATGTAGCTTACGGACAAGAATTCTACAACCACCCAATACAACGAAGTTGTACAATATGTGATAGTCACAACGTTACATAGTTGTGTCCACGAGACAGATTGCGGTGCTCTTATAAGCGTAATATTCTGCCTTGGGTCTGGTGCCCATTATAGATGTTCCGAGGTTCTTGATGTTCCCAGTTTCTTGTAATTTGAATTCAAAGCCATTGCTAATGCATTGCTAACGATTACAGACAGTGTTTCTGCGGAGCTACGTAAGATCGTCACTCTCACTTCCCTTTCGTGGAATGGGTTTGTTGTCCATTTGTAATTGTTGATCCTTGTGTGTGTAACAACTTGCGCATTTAGAATTTTTATCTGTTGCAGATTGGTCCATCAGAGGGCCAGTGTCATCTCCCTGGTTAACAGGTGAGACCTTAGGGCGGGTTCCCGCTGCCCTGGTCGAACACGGGTCTGGCGCTGCTCTCTTAGCGACCGACCGATCGATGTGTCGGTCTGCTGACAATTCGAGGTCGGAGCTGTAAAACAGTAATAACTTTATTGTGTGTATCTTACTTTCTTAAACACCTCTGGCTTTATTGTGATGGCTGTTAACGATTAAGTTGGGAGCTTATTTCGCACTGACCTGTTGGTATTTAATTAATCACCTTATGAACGCCGTGGCGCATTATGATCTTAAACACTTTGTAAGCGGAATTTCTATAAGGTAACCCTTCCGCTGCTGCGGGCGTATATGTATGCCCGCCTGGTAGAAAGACCGGAGGGCTACAGGCGTGAATGCACGTCCAGTGGGTGGGAAGTCCAGATGGCTACTGGTATTCGTGTATACTCTGCAGGCGGAAGTTTCAGATGGCTAATGGCATTCATATACGCCCGAGCTCGGCGGTAGGTAAACCTACACAATAGAACGGCTACTCGCTGTTGTCCGCATTCCTGGCAACAGTATCATTATCTGGTCTTCTCTGTTATGTAGAAAAGCGCTTTAGTTTTCACCTCCCCTGGGCCCTTTCTGCTTACAGGTCTAGCATTCGGCCAGTCCTCTTTTCGTTTCTGGTGGGACGACAGCGTTCGCATGTTAGCCTTTGCCATGTCGGGACACAATTTATCGGACAAGGAAATCAAGGATATTCTTATGAATAGCTACAACGAAAACTGTAGAGATGCTTCGGAGCTTCCTTCCGACAAAGAGTTGGGTGCGTCTTGAGGTATTTCTAAATTCTCGACATCGCGAATAAGAGATTCTTCCTCTAAAGACGGAAAAGATGATGACGTGAGTGAAAATACGACTGGACGCAGATTCATCCAGTGACGAAACGACACCGTTTTGTGAACACATTTAGTAGGTTAAAAGCAAGAGTCAGCAAGTCATTTGGTTTTTTTTTTTTTTTTTACTTCATGTCATCTGTACATTGATGAATAATTATTGTAAATTTATTACTGAAAAAATGACGACAGTACCCAGGAGATTAGCGCGCTGGAAGCATAAGGAACTAGCAATATTATATTGCTACTTAGCATGTTCTCTGCTAATGCCTAGATGTAAAAAGTGAGAAGTGAATGAATATTGGTCGACAGATTCTTTGCTTCATAGATCAATATTTTCTAACATAATGGCCAGGGACCGGTGCAAGTCGATCCTGCGTTATTGCACTTCAATGACAATTCCACAGCATCTCAAGATGTTCTTGTAAAAATACGTGTAGTCGTAGATAACATAAAAAATAAATTCCGCGAGGCAGTAGTACCCTTTGAAAATCTAGTGATCGACGAAAGTCTGCTACTTTTCAAAGGAAGGCTCCGATTTAAGCAGAACATACCAAATAAACGTAGCCGTTTTCGCATTAAAATTTTCGTCCTCCGTGAAGTACAAACTAATTATATTTTGGATTATATTGTCTACACTGGTGTCGCCACGGAAATAGAATCTGGAAACGCTGATTGGGGAAAATCAGGCGATCTTTTTGTGAGTTTCGTATCGCCATACCTTAACAAAGGTAATACGATTTACTTAGACAATTGATATTCGAGCCGCGAATTATGCCTGTGGCTCCATAATAAATGTGCAAACGCAGTCGGAACAGTACGGGAAAACAGGAAACATCTATCACCGTTGCCACATAAGCTGAAAAGTGGGGAAGTACAGTTCAAGTCCTGTGGAACATTAATGGCACTAAAATGGATGGATAAGAAAGAAGCCTGGATGCTTTCCACCGTAAATGGATCAGAGTTTGTGGAGACAGAGAAAAAAGAACATATGACACGCAAAAACAAACTGAAACCTACCTGTGTTGTCAGCTGTAATAAGTCAATGGCTGCAGTTGATAAGACAGATATGCTGTTATCATCTGTATAGTACATCCGAAAGACAATGAAGTGATACAAGAAAGTATTCTTTCACTTGACTGACTTGTGTGTGCTTCATGCAAAAACTATTTTGGAAATATAGAAGCAACAGAAGATACCACTAGCGAAATACCACTTGGAAATAATCCGTCAGTTGCTTGAAAAATTTCGTATTCAACCGTGTAAAAGTGCGATCCCACGGACAGCCAAAGAAGAAATCCCTTTCCAACTGCAGAATAAAGGCGGACATTATCAAGGGTTCTTCGTAGCAACGGAGAAAAAGGAGATTCCTCAGAGACGCTGGGTAGTGTGTACTGCTCATTCACAACGAAAAATGACATGCATAAGTTGCAGAAAGTTTGATGTGGCACCCTGCATGGCGCTGTGTTTCGAAAAATATCAGTGAGTAAAGAAGTACTAGGATGTTTTGGTAACTGTGTACGTTTCAAGTAAAGGAAAGTAAAAACTAAAAATAAAAAGCAAATAAAAGTAAAAAAAAATGGTTTTTAACCCAGCCAGCGGTAGTCCAAAGCCTGCGTCAAAACAGAGGGTGGGAAACTACTAAAGTAAAGCGAACTGAGCGTGACGAGCTGGAAAAGAAAACAACGAGCAAGAAGAAGGTAGACGTTTAATATCCGATTTCATACTGTGGAGAATCGACTTTAGGTTTTAATTACAAACGAAGCCACGGGCCTATCGCAAAATAAGTTGTCCAGATATATTCTTTGTTTAACTCTGAGTCCGGATAGATGACACAATTTGGTTTTAAATTTCCGTTATTATTTTTTATTTAAGATAGTAGCAAGAAGTGTCCGAGATTTGGGCGTTTCTGCTACGCACTACTCACTATGTACCTTGAAACACATACGTTCGGTGTTAATGAAATTTTGATATATTGTGGACGCATACATCGACGGTCTAAGTCACAAGTTACAGGAATTAATATGCAAAGAGTGCCTATCATTTGTAAACCAACTGTTTTTTAGCCCGTAACAAACATATAACCGTAAGCGTTTGTTAGTTTCGAAGCTCTTTTTCGCGGTTGTCAGAAACTATACCCACTTTGGCCATGGAGGGTACACAGTTTTCAGGAAGAACACTGCTGAGCAGTGGCTGTGAGCGCGCCGGAACGTGCGGGAAGCCCGCGGCGGCCACAGGCAGGCCTGGCTGGGTCGGCCGCCGCTCTGCACTGCGCTCCCTGCTCGGCCCCGGCAGCCGCGGAAAGGTTAGAGGCGTAGTAGGCGCAGTGGTGCGCGTTTCTTAATCACATTTGTTAATTGAAGGTTATTAACAGAGTTTGATAAGTGCCAGTCGCACATTTTTCTAAAATTGCAAACATTAACGAAACTGTTTTGGGAAATTAAATTGTTGTTGACACATAGTTCAGTCAGCGCCAGGCGCGTATTTTCTTAAATGTCAAATTTATTGAAATTGCGGCTAATACATGCTTTACCGTGTGTTGTGAAGTACTTTTCTTAATTCATTTGCGTATTTTATGTAGGAAAAACTCTTCTTAATTGTGTCTATGCACTCACTGGTTAAGTTTGTCCAGATAAACTGTCATCATGCAAACTGTTAACGACGTTTCTGTTGCTGAGCCAGCTCTCCCACTTCACAGCCTTGTGTTCTAGTCTGCCGCTGCGACAGTCACTTCATTTAACAGTTGTGGGGCATTCCTGGGAGTTATGAGCGTCTTTTCATTTATTATTTGTGAACCATTACTACTTCACTAGTCCACTATTTGTATTCATTTATTTTTTTTTCTCGCAAGTTGAATTCGAAATAATATTCGGAAGCTTGCAGCCTATAGCGTAGATTTCCATCTACTCGCGAAACAATTGTGACGCAGTTGGGTAATATTATTTTGAAATACAGGGATTCTGTGTCTACAAGAACAATAATTTGTGTGAAAAAATCTCACAGCGCTTGTTCCGTTCATTCGATGCAACGCGTATTTTACAATATGACGTTGCCCTGACAGTGTATTCTTTTCTCGCTTGATGTCTGAACTTCATTTTACTTAGTTTGCGTTAATGAAACGTAATTTATGCATACTGAAATATACTGTAGTGAAAACTGTTACATTCATGCATCTTTATTTTATTCATGCTCAACCCAAAATCTTAAAGATTTTTTCTACTCTCTTCATTAAATGCTGGCACAGTAATTGATACACATGTGTATGGACTGTTAGTGGAGGCTGCTGAGTAAACACTGAGTGGAATGTTACATTCACATTTCACGAAGTGCGTTTATGTTGCTTGTTGCTAAGCTACGATCTTTCTCTTCTTTTGCGGTACCGTACGTGTTATGAGTAGATAACTTTTCACCTATCAGGGCTGACATATTAATATGTTGAGTTAATTTCATGAAAACAGGTTTGTGGATAATACTGAAGTTATTAGTGTGTACTTGGATATGTTGATGTTTTCTTCTTGTGTTTAATTTGGAGGGGCAAATGTTTGGTGCTTTCCAGCAAAAGGAACTTGTAGTTCTGTTGAGTGGTCACATGTCACTTACTAGTCCATTAATTTATGTAGAAATTCTTCGTCAGGTCGGTGCATTTAAGACGCTTTTGATTATTTAGTAGGAGAGTGATATTTTAGAATAGTGAATGGCTCAAGGGATTTGTCAGGGTCAGCAAAGTTAGTAATACCGGTAGGTGAAGTTCCTGTTAGTGATGTTCCGTTAGGTAGAACTTCCTAAGTGATATTACTGACATAGGATCATATTTTCTGTTCTTGTGGAATCAATACTAAATTAGTTTTACATAAAGAAAACATTTATGATACATATTTTTGTAACTGCCCACTTGATGTAAGGTCTATATTGAAATTCTAAGTGAAAAACTTTTTTCTGTTAATTGCATCAAGTATTGATGTAGATTAAATGTACCTAATTGTATGGAATCGTAGCCTAAAAGTTTCGAAACTTGTTGACTGGAGCTGTGTCTGTGTCATTGAGCATTCATACTGATCTGCAGTTTACCTGTTGCCAGTTGGTGATTTTAATATCTATAACGAAACTTATTATTGGGTTTCTGTGGGCTGTTGCAATAGGCAATTTAATTAGAGTGGAGTAGTCAGAGTAATTTTGATTGTCAATTTCATCGTTGTACTTCGCAGTGGTGAAAAGTTGCAGCTTCTTCAACCGTCCCCCACCACCTTCACGCTGACGTTAACTGTGATTTGACCAGAGCGGAATTTACAATCGTTTTTGCATTCCTTAAGAGAACGAAATGCATTAACATACATGAGTCTGATGACTCTAGAGGATTTATTCGAACAGGGAAGTGTATATTCGACTTTGTAAATGTTCTCGCATGACCAAGTTAATGCCTCAAATTTTAAATGTCTCAGATTACAAGTTTTGATTGTCTGCTGCTTGAATTCAGTATCAATGTCAAGCTGATTTATTAGTTTACCCTTTACTCTGCACCTGTAGTGAAATTGATATTTTTTGTTGTGGGAAGGTGGGTTGGATTCAGCTCAGTGTGGTATATGTTACTTCAGTCTCTAAGTTATGCCTCTGCGGAAGTTTCTTTGAGAGAATTCCGATTCCGCAGGGGATGATATTCTAATGTTACAACATAACGCATAGGACGACAAAGGAATGGTAGAACTTAACAGATTAATAGCAGTTGAAGAGGAAAACCTTAGAAAATTGTAACTGTCAAAACTAGTTGAAAATAAGTGAAAGTCCAAGAGGATAGTTTTTGTTAAAGTTAACAATCTGAGTTACATTATAGGCTAAAAGCTGCTCCAATTCAGCCTGTTAAGTCAGGTTAACGAGCAAGTAGCTATTCATGCAGCAGTTTTGGGAAATCTTGAACATGCAGTAGAAGCATTCAAGGTCAACACAGAAAATTTTGTTTCAAGAAACAAAGAATTATTTACAGTAAATGTTAAACACGAGTTAGCCGTTAACGTACTAGAGGAGGAACAGGTTGAACGAGCTATAGAACTTGTCATGGGCCTTGATGAAACTGAATTATTACTAAATAGGAAGGTAGCAAACCAAAGTTGCGTGAGGAGAAGCGACTTCAAACCTACATTGGTTTTGTGAATGTTGTCCCATCAAGGAGTAAACCTTGAAAACGCGTTTTTTTTTCTTGAATGCTAACATATATCTACACTACTGTCCATTGAAATTGCTACACCAAGAAGAAATGCAGATGATAAGTGGGTATTTATTGGACAAATATATTATACTAGAACTGACATGTGATTACATTTTCACACAATTTGGGTGCATAGATCCTGAGAAATCACTACCCAGAACAACCACCTCTGGCCGTTATAACGCCTGGACATTGAGTCAAACAGAGCTTGGATGGTGTGTACATGTACAGCTGCCCATGCAGTTTCAACATGATACCACAGTTCATCAAGAGTAGTGACTGACTTATTGTGACGAGCCAGTTGCTCGGCCACCATTGACCAGACGTTTTCAATTGGTGAGAGATCTGGAGAATATGCAGGCCAGGGTAGCAGTCGAACATTGTCTGTATCCAGAAAGGCCCGTACACGACCTGCAACATGCGGTCGTGCATTATCCTGCTGAAATGTAGGGTTTCGCAGGGATCGAATGAAGGGTACAGCCACGGGTCGTAACACATCTGAAATGTAGCGCCCACTGTTCAAAGTGCCGTCAATGCGAACAAGAGGTGACCGAGACGCGTAACTAATGGCACCCCATACCATCACGTCGGGTGATGCGCCAGTATGGCGATGACACATACACGCTTCCAATGTGCATTCACCGCGATGTCGCCAAACACGGAGGCGACCATCACGATGCTGTAAATAGAACCTGAATTCATCCGGAACAATGACGTTTTGCCATTCGTGCACCCAAGTTCGTCGGTGAGTACACCATCGCAGGCGCTCCTGTCTGTAATGCAGCGTCGAGGGTGACCGCAGCCATCGTCTCCGAGGTGATAGTCCATGCTGCTGCAAACGTCGTCGAACTGTTGGTGCAGATGGTTGTTGTCTTGCAAACGTCCCCATCTGTTGACTCAGGGATCGAGATGTGGCTGCACGTTCCGTTACAGCTATGCAGATAAGATGCCTGTCATCTCGACTGATAGTGATACGAGGCCGTTTGGATCCAGCACGCCGTTCCGTATTACCCTCCTAAACCCACTGATTCCATATTCCACTAACAGTCATTGGATCTCGACCAACGCGAGCAGCAATGTCGCGATACGATAAACCGCAATCGCTATAGGCTACAATGCGACCTTTATCAAAGTCGGAAACGTGATGGTACGCATTTCTCCTCCTTACAACGTTTCACCAGGCAACGCCGGTCAAATACTGTTTGTGTACGAGAAATTGGTTGGAAACTTTCCTCATGTCAACACGTTGTAGGTGTCGCCACCGGCGCCAACCTTGTGTGAATGCTCTGAAAAGCTAATCATTTGCATATCACAGCATCTTCTTCCTGTCGGTTAAATTTCGCGTCTGTAGCACGTCAGCTTCGTGGTGTAGCAATTTAAATGGCCAGTAGTGTATTTTTGCTACTAGATGTCTGTCTCTAATGACCTCAATGTTAATTGGAAATTAAACACTAGTCTTAGAATCTATTGAATTTATGCAGAGTCAAGTACAGACCTCAGTGTGTAGATGTGTGGAGGTACTGTATTTTCTGATTAGGTATTTAGCATAACATATCTAGTGTCTGCGTTTCTTTTTGTAACTAGGTTGTTTCCATGTGTTCTCTTTGGGTATATTTTCACGTTTTAAAGACTTTTTTTGGCATGAGTGAGGCATTAGTCACGTTTCTAGCTAGTTTCTTCTGTACGAGTATATCCAATGGTGTTGCCACATCAGATCTCACACGATCAAGAAAGTTCAGTAGTATCAGGCCTGTTTAGTAATTGGATGGATTATCTTCTGGATATTGAAGGTGCCATTGGATTTGACAGACTTGCACTCAGCTGTTTCGCAATATGAATATTATTACTATAGATGCAACAAGCGTTAAATAATGCAGTATTCTTGAGGAATAGTATTGATGTGAGAATTTTGTGAGGTAATGGGTGAGATGTGGCGGCCTGTAAATATATTGAGTTCAGAGTAGGCGTGGCCACACGGGCTGCTCAGCAAGCCGGGGATCGTCAGCAACAGCGTGTCGCTGAACAATAGCCGGAGCAAGTGGGGCAGCCCCAGTGCGTGGTCCAGGCCGACCGCGTGGCTGGGAATTCCATGTTGACGCTGTGTCGAGGAAGGTACTTTGTGTTGATGAAGGAGATTTGTATTCCGGGAGTGCCAAAGATGATGGACTCTGTGAAACAGTAATGGCGGACATTTCACGGTTCATGTAGAAATGAATAGTAGCCTGAGGAATCATGATACCTAAAACATAAATATGTACGTTACCATTATTTGCACGACAATTCTGACGGTGTAATCAGATTTTCAATATCGTTATTAGTTTGATGTTTAGTATCTGATGGTAAATTATACAAGTAACACCCAGCAACGAATTTCCAAAATCTAAACGGTTCATCCGATTTTGTCGATCAATGTGTCTTTAGGAAGCTATTAGTGTAAACCTAAATTGGTATGAATTACAGGTGTGTAACTTGAATAGTACATGAGTTATTGGAGGTCAAAGTGGCCGATTACTATTGATCACGTCAGGCCGTAAGTACTCCACAGTTACATGAAGAAACGGTAGCAGCATGCTTATAAATATATTTTTATTAGTCTATATCTTTGTTTATATCTGATTTATACTATTCATGATGAAATTGGTCAGATATGTACTGCGTTTCAGAAGGCACAGAGATATTAAGCTACTGGCCTACTTTTGCTTCTATTCCTTTGATGTGTGTTCATGTATTTTGTTTATGTATTTCATAATGTCTGTTACAACGTGTTTATGGTCTAGCCATAGGAATTTAATTTAATTTGAAGTTATTTAAATGTAAATCCAGTATCTCATACATGTTTCAATATTTTTGTGATTGTGCATTGGCTTTGGAGACATGGCGGGAGCGCTCTAACCAATCACAGCGCTCGTTACAATGGTAGGCGACTACTGGAGACAATGCAGAGACTGTAGGGCAGTGGCCGGCCGAAGTGGCCGCGCGGTTCTGGCGCTGCAGTCTGGAACCGCGAGACCGCTACGGTCGCAGGTTCGAATCCTGCCTCGGGCATGGATGTGTATGATGTCCTTAGGTTAATTAGGTTTAACTAGTTCTAAGTTCTAGGGGACTAATGACCTCAGCAGTTGAGTGCCATAGTGCTCAGAGCCATTTGAACCATTTTGTAGGGCAGTGGGGGAGGAGCATCCGGTCGCACGGGACACGAGGGGACGGGAAGGCGCGAGGGAGGGTCGCGTGAAATACTTGAAAAGTGTTAAGAAGTTTGCGCGTGATCACGGGAGACAGAAATATTTCGTAGCGCCGATTTGTGCACCTGTGAGATTTCCATGGCTTCTGCAGTGAAGACGTTGTATGCATTTAGAAGTGAATATCTCGTAAGCTATGTTGTTGTTCATAACTACATGAAGTAGAAATCTATTGTTGTCCTGTTACTCAACTTATATTTTATTTAACTGCTGGACCGTCGACATTAGTAAGTGTTTTTCAGAAATAAACGGCATTCTTAAAAGTACTTCTGCTATAGTATTCAACATTTAAAATCGTTAAAATAGAACCTGAAAATTGTATTTAATAGCTATCTTTCATTTATAAATTTCTATGTTACATTCACAACACGCAGTTGCCGAGTGATAGGAATCTTCGACCATTCGATTCATATGTGTATTCGTGTTGTATACTGTAGACTCAGCAGTATTTGGTATGTAATGCGGAAACTACGTATCCCACCCCTTAGACAACGAAAATAGCCAATACTTTTAATATTTCAACTCTGAACAACTTTCAAAGCCCGAAGAGTACACGATTTTCTTGGGTATAATGACGAGTGAGATAGTTTGAAGTGCTCTTACACCATATAAAATATATAATTTCCTTAAAAATTTGAATAAAAGTATTAATGTTCCACAATATTACTTATTAGTTCGTTATGAACTAGCTTTCGGGTTCTAAGGTCATCGTCAGGTAACTTAATGCTAAATCGATACTCCACACATCTTGAGCAAGCATTCATAGCTGTAAAAAGACTGCTATACAGATATGTGACATTTTATAACTGTATCGATACAAAACAAAAGCATGATGTAATACCTAAAGACTCTGGTAAAATAAATCTGATATTACAGCATATTCGAATATGAAACTATTTGAGTATACAAACAGAAATGTTCTACAAGTTAGTAATTGCATGGGCTACTAAGTAATATGGGTAACTAGTGAATGTAATGAACAGACCAAATAAAGAGAGGGGAAGAAAGAAGTCTATGAGATGTGGGCGTGGAACGCTTATAACAAGCTTATTAGCCAATGATGAGAGGTATAATAACTGGATGCTACTTTAGTAAGGGTGAGTAATGGTACTGTGTTTGGTTATTAAGGACCAACTCGGGGTTCTTTGACTGAGGTTTATTAATGGCCAGAATTCTAAGTAATATTAGTTTTCTCCCCTTAGTTACTATATGGAGAACACTACACTTTACATCATATGAATGACATTTACTCAGGGCATGTTCAGCAAAGGTGGAATCTTTCTTTCTCAGTCTCCAGCTACCTTCATGCTCAGTTAGTTTAGTACTTATAACCCTACTTGATTGACCTACATGTAATTTGCCACACAGATTATAGGAAATTCTATCAATTCCACTCTGTTCTATAAGTTGATGGTCTTCTCCCAAGTACATTGTGAACTTCATTTTACTGTGGTGTGAATTCAGCTGTTGAAAAATTTTACTGTCCACTATCTGGGAGAAGACTCTAGCAACTTTTTAGACCTCGCCATTGACATCAGGAACAAACAGCATGGATTTAAGACGTACAGGAAAGTAACCTCAGCATCCACAGTGGCACCAGATAGTTCCCAGCATCCCTTAAGACATAAACATGCAATCTTCCACTCCATGGTGGACCAAATGCCATCTACAGTTACAACCAATCCAGATTTTGAAAATGAATATAAAATAATTAAACAAATAGCATAAAGTAATGGTTATAGGCCTACACCTCATTGACAATATACTCAGCAAGAAGAAGAGACAGAGGGTAAGAGCTCTCCTTTATCCACTTCAGATAGTACAAAACCACCCTGATAACAAATGGGACCTCTATGCTATATACGGACTTCATGGGCTCTTTCCAGAATCCAAAATATAGGAAATATAATCCAGCTCCTTACACTAGGAATACTGTTGCCCACCTTGTGTTCAACACCAAAAATCAGATTCCATCTTAGAACAGGATGAAAGTTGTAGAATTTTCTGCAGTCTATGCGGCAAATTATGCGTAGGTCAATCAGATAGGGCTATAACCACTAGACTAACTGAGCATGAAGAGAGTTGGAGACTGAGAGAGACCTTCCACCTTCACTGAACATGCCTTGAATGAATGTCATTCATATGATGGGAAATGTGTTCTTCAGAAAGGAACTAAAGGGAGAAAACTAACATTACTTGAAATTTTGGCTATTAATGAACCCAGTCACAGAATTCTGATTTGGTCCTTAGTGACCAAACACAGTTCTATTACTCATCATTATTAAAGTACAGCCAGTTATTATTCCTCTCACCATTGGCTAATAAGCTATCCATAGTCTTTTTTCTTCCTCTCCCTTTATTTAGTATGTTCATCACATTCACCAGTTTGTAAATAAGACACAGCACTCTGTGCCATTACTCATTTGTAGAACATTTCTTTTTATGCACCCAAATAGTTTAAATGTTTGAATATACTGTAATATAAGATTTATTTATTCAGAGTTTCTTTAGGTGTTACATCATGATTTTTTCGTGTTGATATAGTCATAAAATGTCACATATCTTTGTACAGCATTCTTTGTACACCTACAAAATTCTCGAAGCTGTGTGGGCTAACTGTTTAGCATTAGGTTATCTGAGGATGGCGTCAGAAGCGAAAACGCTGTTCATAAAAACAGACTAATAAATATTCTTGTGGAACATTAATACTTTGTATTGAAGTTATTAACATGTCTATGTTCCTCCAAGAACTGACAGAATATTTCTGTAAATATTAATGTTTGTTTTATATTTGGTTTATTCCTTAATGAGGTAATTAGCTACATCCATTGTGCAGCTTCTTCTTTGAGTATCAGATCTGATTTGATGAATGTCCTGTTTCATCATATGTTTTTCATGAATATTTTGATATAGTGTAATGGATTTATGTGAATAATGTATGATATAACGAGAAGATACAGGCAAGAACTTGTTTGTTGTGGATCTCAAACCGTGGCACGTGATTATGAGTGGATATTTTCTGGATATTTTCTATGAAGTAAGGTTCAGTATATGCCGTGAATGTTATGTAGGGGCGTTTATGCCAGTTATGTTTAACCTTTACTTGATGTTATATTTGATGTATCCCTGAATACGTGACCTTCTTTGATAGAAATCCTGCTTGATGGAAGATAAATGTAGGCTCCATCTGATGTGTTATGCGTATTCGTATTTCTCAAAAGTTTTAGTTACAGCTGTATGATTCCACAGTTGTCTGGATGAAGAGATGGTTCTCTCATAGTATGTTCAAAAGTGAAATTTTTTTCAATGATGGTCTCTCGTTATGTGTGAGATGGTTATACAATGTGAAGGATGCCTCGTTTGGCCGATATTTGAGCCACAGTGAGTATCATGTGAGGATGAAAGGGAATCTGTTGTGTCACAGCTTACCATCTTAACGCTGACTCTGTATGTGATGAATGTAGCAGGCACAATGTCACTGCTGCCGAGGCCGTGCATATTTCGTCTCTCGTTTTCTATGCTGCTTTCAACTCTTGCTCTGCACTGTGTCTGTGTGAGTGTAGATCTGTTACAGTCACTGGACTTTCTGTGAGAGCTGTTTCAAAAGGTTGGCCATCTAAGAGAAAATTTGTATGACCACATGATACAAAAGTGAAATGGTCCTTTCATGTAGCGTGAGAAATAGTGTATTGTGTGGAGGTAAATAATAATTGTGATGAAGGTCTCGGTATGGATCTCATTTCACTAATGCTCGATTAAGATTTACGATGATTATTCCAGACTCTCGTGATATTTAAGACTGCGATGGCCCCATTTCTCTATGCAACAAAGCAAGTTTCACTCAACCTTATGTCCGAGATTCACACTAGTATAATTTTGATAGCGATAGGCTTTCCATCCTGCAATAACTCATATTTGATGTCCGATTGAGGACAGTGAAGTAACGCCGTTTACATTCGCCTACTTCAGGTAGTGTTTGTGGCCTTCTTCTGTTGCCGCACGCTGTTCTTGCTTCCTGTAGCTCCGAGTCGCATTTGAACCTCTGTGTCAACCTTCCGTCTTCTCCTGAGGAACACAGGTTCCCTAGAGTCTCTTGCGACACTCTGTCCCCGATAAAAACATTCCAGTTGTTCCTGAAATTTTATCATTCAGTTAAAGCAACAACTCATTATGTACCTTAAGAATTTTAAATACGTGCAGTTTATATCTAAGTAAACCATTTCAGTCTTTCTATTAATTATTACCAATTGCGTGGAAGTTTAACGTAGTGATGAAAGCGCAGCACTTTTAATTTTTCTGCTATCTTTTCCACGTATAATAGGTTATATGTTGGTGTCAGTGAAGCTAGCCACATTGTAACTGGATATAGTGCACAACAGACCTGAATACGTCTATCTCTGTACCCTTTGGTCGTGTTGTGCACTGCTAAACAAGAAAAAATTTTGAAGGGAAAAGGGCTAACCATTTACAACACTACAGACTTTTGTTGCCTCCTTGTGGTGCATGTGAAAATTAATGTAATAGGCGTGTATTCTACAAACTCATTATCATAGCAACACCGCTATAGAATTATAGTACAGAACAGTCCATGTTCGCCAATGTTGCTGTAATAACATTTAGCACACTCTAGTTTTTTTCACAACACTTCCCAGAAAGTTAACAAAATCACGGTACAAGTTGTAATGAAAGACAAGGACACGACCAACATCCGCGTATCCAAGGGAACGAAGCCGTAAAGTTGATGAGTGGGATTCTGGCTGCGGGTCAGGCGGTAGAAACGGCGCAGCTCTATCGTTTCTGCGCTGCGGAGAGCCGAACCCGGGAGTAGTCGGCACAGGACAGGAGCTGTCTGCGCCGCCTCCCTGGCCAGCGCGTGTGAGGTCGCTATCACTATTAACATCTGTGACGACTGCCACGATAGAACCAAAATCTGTATCACCACTGGTTGTTTCTGCTGCTGTGTTAAGACTGTGGCAACTGCATTCCAAGAAGTACCGCACAGCACTGTCATCACGAATAAAGCTAGGAGTATCTGGTGCGCTGAAAGAACCTCCTGGGACAGGTGGCACAGTGCCGAGTACACTTTCTTCAGGTTGCGGTAGCGATCTGCAAGTGGTCGCCGCTGGCATCTCACTTGCGCTGTAGCTCTCAGACACTGGTTGAGCTGGCGCAAGTCACTCCGCACAAGGAGAACAAGTCCCACGTACCTGGAAACAGCTGTAGGTATAATACCACTGGAGAACAATGATAATAAATATGCCCAGTTCATGCCGTGCCACAGGTATTCCAACGTCACAGCAGCTACATGTAGCACGAGACACCCTGCATACACCACTTCGCAGGAGATTCTTACTGCCCTGCTGGAGAAATGGTTCGACTCCAGGACGCCACTGTCCCGATAAGACAACAGAGTGACGATCCTTTGGTACTTGTGGGGATTTCGAAACAGGTCTGCGGCGACCGCCATCACCATGGAGGCGCAGTGTGTCATTATGTAGGTTACCAACCACAGAAAAGTGATGGAATCCTTTTTCTTCGCGTTCACAGCTTGCAACCAGTTTACCGTAAGCGCTGTTATTGCCTGGCTCATGACGAGAACAGCAGCTGCGTACAGCGTACCAGCAAGTGTCCTCCGTATTTCACACTTCTCAGTGTCCACTGCGAACGGCGTCAGCCCGAAAAACCTGCAGATGGCGTGGTATGGTGCTGCAGATCTTAAGAGGTCTCTTCTATTGGCCAGTTCAGCGTCGGCTACCATTCCAGGATACCTTCGTTACCTGTGATGAAAGAAAAAAGTTCCCCAGTTATAGCTGCTTGCATTACACACAGAACTAATCTAAAAATCTGGACATAGATTTGATTAATAGAGTAAACTCATTCGTTAAGGAAAACACATTTATGTTGGAAGTGCTATCTGAGGACTGTTTTCACAAACCATGATGAAATTGAATGACGATAGCCATGATTAATAAGCGCTGTCATAATTATTCTTTTCCTAAATGTGAAATCAATACAAAGATATAGCCAACGTAAAAACACAAAAAGTAGACCATCCAATATAGTTGGTTGGTTGGTTGTTTCGGCGAAGGAGACGAGACAGCGAGGTCATCGGTCTCATCGGATTCGGGAAGGACGGGGAAGGAAGTCGGCCGTGCCCTTTGAAAGGAACCATCCCGGCATTTGCCTGGAGCGATTTAGGGAAATCACGGAAAACCTAAATCAGGATGGCCGGACGCGGGATTGAACCGTCGTCTTCCCGAATGCGAGTCCAGTGTCTAACCACTGCGCCACCTCACTCGGTCCCAGTATAGTTGCCGCATATCTGCAAACTGCAAATAGTGAAAACTAAGATAACTCGAATCACTCACAAATTGTTGAGTATGATGTGTAAGTAAATCTTGGTTGTTTGGTCATATGTTCATTTAACAAAATTGAGAAGACTGACTTTGCTGTAATACATTCATTAAGTACTACAAGTATTTTTACTGATTCGTAAAAATCACCTATAAAGCACATTGCAAAGTTTATTGTTTTCAGTAACTTTAAGGAGTCTTGGTTATATGAGAGATAGAACGTGAAAGATTTAAACATTCTGGTTAAAGTAACTAAGTAAATGAAAGTAAATAAGACAGTAATGAAAGAAAGTTACGAGGAAATATTTGATCACAATAGGGGTAATTACAGATGGCGCACTAAATCCCTCAGAGATGGAAGCGATGGTTGCCACTTGAAGGAGTAGTGTCAACAGTTGTCAAGATAACCCAAGGAAACTTAAGTCATCTGGAAGACTGGAAATTCTTAGAACATTTCTCCCATATACGAATTTAACAATTCAGATTTTATGTGAAAATTTTTGCCAATATGGTATGACAGTGAACTGAGCTTTTTTGTTATCATGTTTCCCTGTTAGCATAATGTCGTCTTTTATTTTATTTATATTTACGTATAACTTTATACTAAAACGTTTATCGACTAAAGTGTGATCGGAACCATTGTTTTCTGCTATTTTTGCTACTTAATTAGATCTAAACAGTTTATTTTACTATGGTGCTCATGCTCAATTATAAATTTGTTTTTATGTGAAATCAAATAATGGAATAATAACAATACGGGATGAATAGTTTACTACTCACCACATATAGGAGGCATTTAGATACAGACAGACACAATGAAAAAACCGGCCTAAATACAAAGCTTTAAGACAAAGTCTTTCTTGCCCGCATCTCGTGGTCGTGCGGTAGCGTTCTCGCTTCCCACGCCCGGGTTCCCGGGTTCGATTCCCGGCGGGGTCAGGGATTTTCTCTGCCTCGTGATGGCTGGGTGTTGTGTGCTGTCCTTAGGTTAGTTAGGTTTAAGTAGTTCTAAGTTCTAGGGGACTGATGACCATAGATGTTAAGTCCCATAGTGCTCAGAGCCATTTGAACCATTTTGGAAGTCTTTCTTGAGAAATGAAAAATAAGCACATGTTCACACAAGCACAAGTCACACATACATGGTCACTGCTTGTGAGTACCAACGTGCGACTCATGCTAAGCCAGGCTCCATCGCCCAGCCCCCCTGCGGGTTCGGGGGTAAGAATAGGCCCGCAGTATTCCTGCCTGTCGTAAGAGGCGACTAAAAGGAGTCTCAACTGTTTCGGCCTTTAATGTGATGGTCCCCTAAGGGGTTTGACCACTCCGTTTCTAAATTTTTCCGTTAGTGCGTACCATTTGGGGAAGGACACCTTACGTGGTGCTTCTAAAAATCCATCATGCCCTAAGATCTGGCACACCTGATTTTTCATGGAGTTGGACTTACATCGAGCTTCCGGCCACAGCCATTGCAGTGTGTTCCGGGTGGCATACATTCCCTCCAATGTGCACTTCCATCTTTGCCCTCATGATGTACATGGATATTTCGACACCCGACATCCAGAACGGTGGCCAGTCCGTTGTGGTGGGGTCATCATGTACACTCTTGGTGGTAGCCCCCTGACTACACAGGGATCGCACTGCTGATGCCTGAGCTGCTACCTCCCCACGTATGCCGAGGAGTAGATGCCTATCCCTCTGGGGCATCAGGACTCCCGGCAAAGGCCATCCTGCCAGATGGTCTTTGCTGTGGCGCCTGTGGGGAGAGCCCCTGGTCGGAGTGGGTGGCATCAGGGCGGATGACCCACAATGAAGCGTGGTACATCATCTCTCGCTGGTGGGCCTCCACCAGCAGTCTCTAAGCGATCGAGGTCTAACCTCAACAGCAAGCAATTCAATCCAAGATCATTTCCCTCCCTGGCCACTCCATGGGAGGAGTGCATGGCTAAAGACAGCAGTGGAGATTATTCACCCCGGTACCTTGTCTGTACGCGGGTCGATGGTGAATCTTTTATGCAAACTAAGCCTCAGTCTTTTGTGGAGCATTTAGAGGACAAGTTCGGGGAGGTGGAGGGCTTGTTCGAGATGCGCTCTGGTTCTGTGCTCATCAAAATGGCATCCTCTGCCCAGTCACGGATGTTGCTTAATTGTGACAAGTTGGGGGATGTTTCAGTTAGCATCACGCCACATAAGAGTCTCAACATGGTCCAGGGTATTATATTCCACAGGAATCTTCTTCTGCAGTCCGACGACGAATTATGCGCCAACCTCGAATGACGAGGTGTTCACTTCGTCCGGCGCGTCCATCGGGGTCCGAGGGATAATCAGGTAGCCACCGGTGTCTTCATCTTGGCCTTCGAGGGTAATGTCTTACCCGAAAAGGTTAAGGTGATGGTTTACCGTTGTGATGTGAAGCCATATATCCCTCCTCCAATGCGGTGTTTTAAGTGCTGGAAGTTCGGGCACATGTCATCTCGCTGTACTTCCAGCATCACCTGTCAAGATTATGGCTGTCCTTCCCATCCTGATACTCCATGTGTCCCGCCTCCTATCTGTGTTACTGCGGAGAACACCATTCCCCCTGCTCACCGGACTGTAGGATCTTCCAGAAGGAAAGGCAGATAATGGAATATAAGACTCTGGACCGCCTGACCTACACCGAGGCCAGGCGGAAACATGAGCAGCTCCATCCTGTGGCAACGACAACTTATGCCGCTGCCACGACGGTTCTCCCATCGTCCTGAATCGGCTCTAAGATCGGTCAGAATCCACCAGCCCCCATGCTTGTGGGGGGCCCTTCACAACCTGTTGCTCCTGCTCCATCTACTTCAGGAGCAACACCCCCCCCCCAACACTCGGGGACATCAGTTCCCCCTTCCCAGCTGGAGAAGCGTAAGACTTCTTCGGCTCCTCTCGCAAGGAAGGGGTCCCCTGGGGACCTCCCTTCGCAATTTCCGACCAGCGGCACAGCAGACACCCGCAAGTGGCTCAAACAACCACCAGTCCCTGGTCGTAGGGCCTCACCGTCGTCGTCCGTCCCTGAGACTGACCCTGTGAAGCCCTCCAAGCCTGACCCACCCAAGGCACAATGCGAGAAACAGAAACAGAAGCAGAAGAAAGTCCCCAAGAATACCGACATTGCGGTGGCACCTGTCCCACCGCTTCCTACAAGCTCTGCGTCTGAGGACGAGGTGGAGATTCTGGCGTCCGCTGAGGACCTCGATCTCGCCGGTCCCTCAGACGCCATGGATAGCGCTAGCACCGGTGCTCAATTGGAGGCAGCAGGTGACCCAGTGGCGTAATCTGCCTTCCAAGTCCTGTCACGCCTCTCTCAGACATGGCCAATAACATCCTCCAGTGGAACTGCGGCGGTTTCTTCCACCATCTAGCTGAGCTACGACGCCTTATCAGCCTTCATCCTTTTCTCTGCATTGATCTGCAGGAAACTTGGTTTCCAGCAATGCGAACCCCCGCCCTCCGTGGCTATCGGGGTTATTATAAGAACCGAGCAGCTTATGCAAGGGTGTCTGCTGGCGTCTGCATCTATGTCCTTAACTCTCTTCACAGCGAGTCTGTCCCTCTGCAAACGGCTTTAGAGGCTGTCGCTGTTAGGGTGTGGACGCCACAGGCTATTACCGTCTGCAGTCTTTACCTTCCACCGGATGGTGATGTCGCGCAGCATGAGCTGGCTGTGCTGCTGGCCCAATTGCCGCCACCTTTCTTGTTACCGGGCAATTTCAATGCCCACAACCCTTTATGGGGTGGGACTGTCTCCGATAACCGCGGTCGTGCCTTGGAGCATTTGTTGGCTCAGCTCGACCTTAGCCTCTTGAACACCGGTGCTCCCACACATTTCAGTGTGGCCCATGGCTCGTTCTCGGCCATCGATCTCTCTCTTTGCAGCCCCGGACTTGTCCCATCCCTCCACTGGAGAGTGCATCCTGACCTGTGTGGTAGTGACCATTTTCCCATCTATTTGTCACTGCCCCAGTGTCATTCTTCTGGGCGCCTGCCCCGCTGGGCCCTCCACAGGGCTGACTGGCCAGCTTTTACTTCCGCTGCAACCTTTGAGTCTCCCCCACAGGGTGACATTGACGAGGTGGTCCGTGTCTTCACCACATCAATCATTTCAGCGGCAGAGGCTGCCATCCCCCTCTCTTCAGGACTCCCTTGGAGGAAGGTTGTACCCTGGTGGTAGCCGGAGGTTTCTGAGGCTATTCACGACCGTAGGCGGGCCCTCCAGCATCATAGGCGGCACCCGTCTCTAGAGACCCTCATCCCCTTTAAGAGGCTCCGTGCCTTGGCCCATCGTCTTATTGCATGGCGTAAGCAGGAGTGCTGGGAGAGGTTTGTCTCATCCTTGGGCTCCCGTGTCTCCCCCTCGCTCGTGTGGTCCCGGATCCGGCGGATTTATGGATACCAGACCCCTACGGGTGTCCCTGGGATCTCCTTGGACGGCGCTGTCTGCACGGACGTTGCCGCCATTGCTGAACGCCTTGCTGCGCACTTTGCTAAGAGCTCTGTGACTGCAACTTATCCCCCCGCCTTTCGCTCTCTAAAGGAGCGAGCTGAGCAGACGCCGTTATCATTCCACACGCGTCGTTCTGAAATATACAATGCTCCTTTCAGTGTGAGGGAATTCCTCACTGCCCTCGCCGATTGCCCTGATACAGCACCAGGACCAGACTGCATCCACGCGCAGATGCTGAAGCATCTCCCCAGGGACTGCCAGAGACACATCCTCACCATTTTTAACCGCATTTGGAGCGAGGGCGTGTTCCCGTCGCAATGGCGAGAGGGTCTTATTGTCCCCATCTTGAAGCCTGGTACGGACCCACTGGCGGTGGACAGCTATCGTCCCATTACCCTCGCCAACGTTTTGTGCAAATTACTCGAACGTATGGTGGGGCGGCGTTTGTGTTGGGTCCTTGAGTCGCGCGGTCTCCTCGCTCCATCCCAGGGTGGCTTCCGTCGGGGACGGTCTGCAGCGGACAATTTGGTGCGGCTGGAATCTGCTATCCATACGGCCTTTGCTCGACGTCAGCATCTCGTTGCTGTAATTTTTGATCTGCGGAAGGCATATGACACCACATGGAGACATCACATCCTTGCTACGTTGCATGAGTGGGGTCTTTGTGGTTGGCTCCCGGCTTTTCTTCAAACTTTTCTGTTGCGACGCTCTTTCCGGGTGCAAGTCGGTGCCACCTCTAGTTCCTCTTATACACAGGAAAATGGGGTCCCACAGGGCTCAGTGTTGAGCGTCTCCTTATTTCTAGTGGCCATTAATGGTCTGGCTGCAGCCGTGGGGTCGTCGGTGTCTCCCGCTTTGTATGCCGACGACTTCTGCATCTCCGTTAGCTCCACGACTACGGGAGTCGCTGAACACAGGCTGCAAGTAGCCGTTCGCAAGGCAACATCATGGGCTCTGACTCATGGTTTTCAGTTCTCTGCAGCCAAGACTCGAGTTATGAACTTCTGCAGTCGTCGGACGGTCCACCCTCATCCTGAACTTTACCTCGACGGCCACCTGCTTGAAGTGGTGGACACTTGCCTCTTCTTAGGACTCGTCTTTGATGCCCGGCTCACATGGGTTCGTCATATTACTCAGCTGAAGCAAAAGTGCTGGTGGCACCTCAACGCCCTCCATTGCCTGAGCCACACATCTTGGGGTGCGGATCGCTGCATGCTGTTGCGATTATACAGGGCCATTGTGCAGTCCAGGCTTGATTATGGGGGCCTGGCCTATGGGTCTGCATCACCCTCAGTGTTGACGTTGTTAGACCCCATACAACACTGTGGGGTTCAGCTTGCAACTGGCGCTTTTCGTATGAGCCCCGTGGATAGTCTACTGGTAGGAGGCCGGGGTTCCCCCACTGCGGATTCGCCGCCATCGACTACTCGCCGACTATGCTGTCCACGTGCATTGCTCGCCGGACCATCCCAATTGTCGCCTGCTTTTTCCTGCCATGGTCCTCCATCTGCCCGAAAGGCGACCTAGGTCTGGGCTTTCCATAGCTGTTCGCGTCCAGTCCCTGCTGTCGGAAGTAGGGTCATTCCCTCTTCTGCCTCCCTTCCGCGTCCGTGCACCTACGCCTCCCTGGTGTTTGCCCCAGCTGTCCGTCCGTCTGGACTTGGCACAGGGACCCAAGGGCTCGGTTCCGCCTGTGGCCCCCCGTCGCCGTTTTCTTGCGCTCCTCGCCTCGTTTTCGGGCTGTGAGACTGTCTACGCTGATGGTTCCCTGGTTGATGGTCGCACTGCCTACGCTTTTGCTCACGCTGCCCATGTTGAGCAGCGCTCCTTGCCGGCTGGCTGCAGTATTTTTACTGCAGAGCTGGTGGCCATATTGCGCGCTCTTGAGCATATGCGTTTCTGCTCAGGTACATCCACCGTCATCTGCAGTGACTCCCTGAGCAGCCTCCAGGCCATCGACCGCTGCTATACCTCTTCTCCTCTGGTGTCCTCTATTCAGGAGTCTGTTTCCGCCATTACCCGTTGTGGTCATTCGGTGGTCTTTGTTTGGACGCCAGGTCACGTTGGCATCCCGGGGAACGAACGTGTTGACCAGCTGGCCAAAGGGGCGATCGACGCCCCAGCTTTGGAGATCGGCCTCACGGTTCGCGATCAGCAGCTGGTGTTGCGCCGTAAGGTGCTTGGGATGTGGACTGCTGAGTGGCGTGGCATGACATCCCCGAATAAACTGCGGGCTGTCAAGGAGACGGCCGATGTGTGGCGCTCCTCCCTGCGGGCTTCTCGCAGGGACTCTGTCATCCTGTGTTGGCTCCGCATCGGCCATACCTACCTGACGCATGGCAATCTTTTGCGTCAGGAGGATCCCCCCCTGTGTCGGTGTGGGTCCCGGCTGACGGTCGCCCACATTTTGTTGGAGTGTCCCCGACTGCGCACCCTCCGGCAGTCTTTTAATCTCCCGGGCACTTTGCCTTTGGTTTTATGCGACGATGCCTCCATGGCTGATGACGTTTTAAATTTTATCCATGGTAGTCATTTTTATGGTTCCATTTAGGGAGGTCCTGCACCTATCCCTTCCTTTGTCTTTTGTCCTCGTGTCTCTCAATATTTGTTGTAGTTCTGGTGTGTCGTCGGATGGTTGACTCTTTCCCTTTTTTTTGTTCTCGTGGTCAGTCAACCAGTCTCCGGCCATCTTCTTTTCTTCTGTTTCTTTCTGTCTGGTGTTCATCTGTACTCTTCTTGTCTGTAGTGTTTGTTGCTGCATTTGTGTTCTTTTAGTGCCTGGGGGGGAGTCTCCTCCCCCCTTTAGTTTATACCTGCTCCGCAAATTTTCGGCTCGCCTGTTTTTGGAATGGGGAACTGATGACCTTCGCTGTTTAGTCGCCCTTAAACATCCCAACAACCACCACCACCACCATCGCCCAGAGACAGTGTCCATGTCTGTGTGAGTTGTGCTTGTGTGAATGTGTGTGTGTGTTTTTTCCACTCCAGAGGAAGCTAAAGCTCAATATTTTAGCAGTTTTTCTGACTGAGCCACTTTGTGAGTCAACGCTTCCTCATGTTGTGAGTAGCGGTGCATCGTTTCCTTACTGTTCATATTTTTGTGTAATTATTCCTTTCAGTGAAATATATCTATTTATTTTTCTGATCGGTCTTGTAATATTAATGTTTCATCTACATATCTCTCGAAATAAAGAATTTTTTTGATCCATTTGGGGTGCTTATGAGGAAATTAGTTGTCAGTATGGTGTAATAAAATGTTAGGTAACGTACCAGCAAGGTAATATCCCATTACTTATTCTAGTACATGAGTGGTTCATTGGACTTGGAATAGTTGTGGAAGAGTTACGCTTCTAGTAAAGTAATAAAATTGGTCCACAATTATTGCTTTTGTATTATGATGTGTGGGTATATCATGTTTGACAATTTTAGTGAACTCACGCACAGGTCTGTTGCTGTAGATGCTGATTTCATCCAACAAAATATGTTTTAAATGGTCTAGGAAGTCGATATCTGAATAAGTATATAAATTATTTTTTTTAGTCATAATGCGTGGCTATTTATATAGTTTATTACTGGAATGATAGGGTTTGTCTGTTTATGGAGATTTGGTAGTGACTGCAATGGTCTTACCATGGGGCGAAACGTTTTTTTCCTTCCGTCAAGTGAATGTCCAGTATTATTTAGGTATTTTTCATTAGGACAAACATCAGCTGGTTGGCTATTTCTTCTATACATATGTTGCTATTTTTGTTGGACACTTAAAGATTCTTTTTGTAGAAACTGTCTTGGCTACTACCGAATCTCCTCCGTGAGTTCCTATCGGACTGCTAGTGTTTATTATTTCACAAATGGCGTCAATGTTTTCTTATTGAGGAAATTATCGGGTAATATAAAATGCTCATGTCGAAAGTTCAAGCTGGGGATAAGCATCAGAACACACACCAGAACACAACGTTGTCACTGCCAACAATAATGCTATAAACTCAAGCATTCAGGAGGGTATAAGATAAAATGCGGTAGCCTTGAAATAGCATACATAGCACTGACAGGGTGATTTCAAAACAATATTGGTAGAAAACGTGAACGTCACTGATGACAGTGTGTTCATTTTGTTCACACCTAAAACTAAAAAAACATTCAGCAAAAGGCGTAGCACAGTGCCTCCCAGTCTCAACCCTTGCTGAAAAACGTAGCTAACTAAATATTTTAGATGATTTATGTAGGTTCACATACTAGACAAAACATCTTGTCATTTTACGATTGAAATGACACAACTTCAGAGACTTCTCTGGTCTCACACATTTATTATTTTACGTATACACGCTCTAGAGGCAAGTGAAAATTTGTGCCAAGGTCAGGAATCGAACCGAGATCTACTGTTTACGCGTTAACCACTACACCAAATTTTCACATGCCGCTTCAGTCAGTAAGTTATTGACAAAGGTCTTTGGAATGCGCTGAAAACAATATATGTAACCAATACTTTGTATGAAAAGTGACTGGTATGGAACAGTAGACACCCGAGGTAAACGGACTCTGTGGTGCTGATACCACTGATGAGTGGTATGTGTCCCAATTGCAATCTGTAAATAAATGAGAATATTATGTATTGGACAATTTCTGGAGGTCAGCCTAATTCTGTCACCAATCATGCACAAGTTCCGTTTAGTGCCGTTATTATATCTGCACATTCAACTTATGTTTCGTATCCCAATACTTTAAAGACTTTTTCCAGTTCAGTTTTATTGATCTCCACCTCACAAGGTATAAAGTAATCCCAGAGAGCAACCCATCGTACTAACTTTAATGTAATGTAGAAGACTCCAACTCATTCTCTTCCAGCAGAGCTGAAATATTACGTATCTCCTAGTTGTTCTTCGTCACTTTTGCGTTTTCCCAGTCCCTTGCAGCATCGACATTGTTATAAGGATTCAAGCAATGTTAGTGACTGCTGACAATCGGATTCCCTTCCTGATCCCACCGCTCCCTGAGGGACAGAGTGTGTGTATCAAATCTGTCTGTGTCCAGTGTACAGCTCATGCTTAAGTGCGAGAACATTCTTCTAAATGTTTACGTAGCAGGTATCTGACGCGGGACGGAGGTTACAGCGCAGTATCTACACAGGTAGGTGTGGGAACCCGCATAAAAGCCACCTCTAGGCTGGCTGGGTGAAGAGCGCTCATAGTAAATTCATTAGGAAAATTCCACCTGAGCCAGGGTCACCTCCCAGATCCAATGAAGCAGTGCGTTAACTCACTCGGCTATCTGAGCAGGTACGTACCTCCTACTTACTACATGCCACGTATCAGCTATTCCCAACATAAGCATCGCACATCCGTTTTCAAGCAACATTCCTCCCAACACTTTCCTAATCTTCACTCCTTAGCTATAGCTTCGATCAGCCCCGTTATCACCAGCCAGTTATGGAATATTTCAGGAGTAAGTGGAAGAAAAATAATATGTTTAGGTAACGTGAAAATTGAGGAATCTTGAGTGTGAAACTCATGCTATTCCACAGATATACCACTTCTGGATTCCATCAATTTCATAATCAAAGGAATTTTGTGACTAGGAAAATGTTTGTGATCAGTGTCGTATATTTGATAGAATTTCATGTATACTCCCTTGGAGGCACAGAATGTATTCGTTAAGTTAATATGGAGTTCATCGAAGATAAGTACTTTTTTTGACCTAAAAATAATCTTTTATAGTCAAGTGAAGAACCTTTCACATTAAATCCTTCCCTATGTGTACCCATATAAATACTTAAAATAGTGTCCACTTACAGTCAACATTATTTATTACTCCATGCTCTGAAAGTCAGTTAAATTCGTTGTATTATTACCACCTCACTGTTTCTGTTACTAAGCGTTTGAGTCTTACAGTGCTTATCAAGCTCATTGTACATCAGTATATCTATCTCGCTGTGCTTGCTGACAGTAAGTTGCACCTATTCAGATCATGGAAATCATGATGACAAAAATTAGTCTCAAAGTGAGTCGTGAAACATACTTTTCAAGAAATAGCTGGATAAAAATCTTCAGTACTAACATAAAGTCAACAGTACTTAAATGTAGTCTGTAGTATAAGATACACTGGTGTAATAACAAGTGATGAAACTGGCGCTTGGAGAAAGTTACGTCAACACACAAGTTTCAGAGTAGAGAAAAATAAAGGTAGAAGATAGAATGTCATGCCAAGAATGGCTGTTATATTAGTAGCTGATGGGAGTTTTAATAACTGTTTCTCAATAAATGTATAGGAAAAACAAACAACCCTGACAACATGAAGTGCTGGTAGGAAACTATGGTCGAATCTCGTTAGGTATTAAGAACTAATTGTGTTATGGCTGTATTCCATGCACAAAAGAGCATCACTGGTTGTTAAAAATACAATGACAGGAAGAATACGAAGTAGCTGAGTTGTACTTATTGTGCATGTGCAGTGTAACTGGAGAACATGTGATTCTAAAGCTATGTGATTTGCAGAGTTGCGAGACGTGACATGTAAAAGATACAGCTGCAACCTCTAACAGCAACGAAATCGGCAGAGCACCGATTCGAACTGAGCTTCGATGACAGGTACAGGCATGTCAGTAGTGTAGCAGTGGGCGTATACGAAACAGAAAATCACTGGCATCAGCAGTGTCAGGTTTCAGCAGATAACATTGTGCTTACTGTGTATATTCAGGTCATCCCTGCCGAAGGGGGGAGGGGACAGGAGTGGTGCGGAGCCGATGGGAGTGGAGGTCTGGCAATTGTGTCGTCATGCTCTTGGTCAATAACCTCATGACTCCACTGTTCTTGGACAATAGGGCTCATTTGTTTGTGGGTCCCTTATGTACTACTAAATGGAAAAAAGACTGAGAAGCGGCTATTGTCAATGTTTTTAGCCTCTAGGTCTCACGTGCTCGACTGACAACACACTTGTGTTGAGCAAGTTGAGCACAGAAGACTTTAACAGTTGTATTTTCAGTTAAAATCTATCATAGAAGTGTACGCACAGACGTCTGGTGGGATCGTAGCATGGCTAGCTGACAGCAAGTCTTTTAAGTTTTCCATTGTGGTTTGACCTTCTGTTCATTGAAACTCCAGATCTTTATTCAACAAGTGAATGAGCGGTAATGGCATAATAGGAAAACTCAATTTGAATCTCGCAGTTTGCTAATCTTGAAAGCCACTGTATCTTTTTCGTCATTGGAAGTGTTGGAAAACTTCACACTGCCTCCACTAACCTCAGTTCTGTTTTCCATACTCGCTAATTACATGCTCCAAATAATTTACTTGCTTCAATGCATAATGTCCCATTCCTATGCTTAATGTGAGGCGTGATGAATGGGACCTTTTAAAAACTTCCTTCTACCATTGAATTTTCTGATTTATATCCTTTGCGAATTCCGTAATGTCATCGAGATTCACTATGCACTTCTATCGCCTCAATCTCCTCAAAACTCCATCCAACAGTCGCTGAAACATGATTGATCATTTTTCGAACCACATGGCATTCACTGGTACTTGGAATAACCCAAACGAAATATAACCGCAGTTTTTGCTCGGTTCTCCTGTACTACACCTGATTGATAATATGCATGTGGAGAAATATTTGCAATGTGCAAAGTTCTCTAAAGTTTCCATAATTTTCTGTACTGTAATCGTACATGCAGTGAGGTACCTGTAATCATAGGAGAAGCGATATTTCCTTTCCTATCTGAAGACATTTGAGACACTATTACGATTGGTGTACGCTATGGACTTTTACTTTCCTCAGTGATTGCTGGTGAACAGCCCTTCTATTACTAGCTATAAGTGAAGTAACCTATATGGCTTATGATGCACAGGTAATTGGTTTCAGACTGGAATCCTATGCTTCGCCAAAGTAGCTGGTAGTGAACCGAAAGGATTAAGAAGCTCCTTGCATTCCACAAATTACTTTTCTACTTTTTCCAATCATTCAAAATTTGCCACTTGTGTGCATAATGCATTTATATCAGTGACTTGCCCGTGCATGGAGTTTGAACTTATCCTGTCTATATCTTCATTGTCTAGAACATCCAAACTGGCGATCAATAATCTTTACAGAGCCTCAAGGCCTCAATATCAAAATTATCTACATTGATCAGCATTACTTGCTCACCATTTGTTTCACATACACACTTCTGCATATAAAAGAACGTTATGTATCCAGCTCATCATTCCTCTACACTGCTTCTAATACTCCTAATAACTTTGCAGGTTATTCTGTTCCTATATTTACCCGAAGTATCTTCCTTGTATCTTGTGGTAAACTGAGCCTTAATGACTTTGAAATCCCACATTTATTATACTATAGTTGGCAACACACCCTTCACATATGACCCAAACGTACGCAGCGATGGAAATTCACATAATTAGAGGATACAGTCCTCCTATTGAGATCTTAATCTCTATACCAATTTCTTCCAATACACTGGGTTGACGAACAGAATCACCTAGATTCTTGAGAAATTCTTCACTGGCCTTCGATGGCACATTAGAGAGCCTCTATTGCGCTGTGTTCTGCTTCCTGTAGAATGGTTTCATTTGCTGAACATATCGCTGCACTGGTAGGTATTAACATTGCTCTTTGATATTATATGTACAATATTTTCGACAGACTCATTCTGCTTTCATGCTACGACATTGAAATGTTTTCGATACAATCTAACAGTATCATCTTTCTTTGAGTTCCTCAAACCCAGTTTCTTAAGCTATCATGTTAACGGAACGTGACGCTCTGTAATAATTGCTGATCTGTTCAGAATCCCGTCTTTGGCGTTGTTGATATATTATCCTCTCCTGCTTCTCCAGAAGACGATTAACGAATTGAGTGATAGCAGAATCTACATGGGAGCAGTCAAAAAGACTAAATTATATCCTCTTTTACAGCCTTAAACTCTCTATGCATATCTGTATTATCTGTTCTATGATGAGCTACCTATTGCTACAAGAATTGATCTCCTTTCTGAGTGTGTTCTTCACTCATACACTGAGTGGCTTTTATACAATAAAGAAAAAAAAACGAAAGGAGAAAAGGTAAATATGTCGGATGGTAACATTGAAACACTACATCTAATGCTTGTGTCTGATCATATGCCTCTTGGACTCAAATGGCTGCCTCGCATTCTGACCATACGTAGGAAACGTGCAGCACATCGCCGGGGCTAATTATGTACAGGAAGCTCTGTGGACTAACAGTTTAGATTGTGCACACCATACTGATCGCATGCCTCCGTAGTCCTCCTCAGTATTCCCCGAAGTTGAGCCACTTCTACAAGTGACTCTGGCATACTACTATAAGCTACACACAAATTCCAGTGCCAAGTGAGGCGTTTCACTGTCGCACTTGCCAACACCTCATGAGAAGGGGAAATAACAGCCTCAGGGCAGACTCTACTGTGATGGTGACGATGTACGTTGTTCCTTCCGCCTGTATTCGCCAAAAAATACTTATACACTCCTGGAAATGGAAAAAAGAACACATTGACACCGGTGTGTCAGACCCACCATACTTGCTCCGGACACTGCGAGAGGGCTGTACAAGCAATGATCACACGCACGGCACAGCGGACACACCAGGAACCGCGGTGTTGGCCGTCGAATGGCGCTAGCTGCGCAGCATTTGTGCACCGCCGCCGTCAGTGTCAGCCAGTTTGCCGTGGCATAGGAGCTCCATCGCAGTCTTTAACACTGGTAGCATGCCGCGACAGCGTGGACGTGAGCCGTATGTGCAGTTGACGGACTTTGAGCGAGGGCGTATAGTGGGCATGCGGGAGGCCGGGTGGACGTACCGCCGAATTGCTCAACACGTGGGGCGTGAGATCTCCACAGTACATCGATGTCGTCGCCAGTGGTCGGCGGAAGGTGCACGTGCCCGTCGACCTGGGACCGGAACGCAGCGACGCACGGATGCACGCCAAGACCGTAGGATCCTACGCAGTGCCGTAGGGGACCGCACCGCCACTTCCCAGCAAATTAGGGACACTGTTGCTCCTGGGGTATCGGCGAGGACCATTCGCAACCGTCTCCATGAAGCTGGGCTACGGTCCCGCACACCGTTAGGCCGTCTTCCGCTCACGCCCCAACATCGTGCAGCCCGCCTCCAGTGGTGTCGCGACAGGCATGAATGGAGGTACGAATGGAGACGTGTCGTCTTCAGCGATGAGAGTCGCTTCTGCCTTGGTGCCAATGATGGTCGTATACGTATTTGGCGCCGTGCAGGTGAGCGCCACAATCAGGACTGCATACGACCGAGGCACACAGGGCCAACACCCGGCATCATGGTGTGTGGAGCGATCTCCTACACTGGCCGTACACCCCTGGTGATCGTCGAGGGGACACTGAATAGTGCACGGTACATCCAAACCGTCATCGAACCTATCGTTCTACCATTCCTAGACCGGCAAGGGAACTTGCTGTTCCAACAGGACAATGCACGTCCGCATGTATCCCGTGCCACCCAACGTGCTCTAGAAGGTGTAAGACAACTATCCTGGCCAGCAAGATCTCCGGATCTGTCCCCCATTGAGCATGTTTGGGACTGAATGAAGCGTCGTCTCACGCGGTCTGCACGTCCAGCACGAATGCTGGTCCAACTGAGGCGCCAGGTGGAAATGGCATGGCAAGCCGTTCCACAGGACTACATCCAGCATCTCTACGATCGTCTCCATGGGAGAATAGCAGCCTGCATTGCTGCGAAAGGTGGATGTATACTGTACTAGTGCCGACATTGTGCATGCTCTGTTGCCTGTGTCTATGTGCCTGTGGTTCTGTCAGTGTGATCATGTGATGTATCTGACCCCAGGAATGTGTCAATAAAGTTTCCCCTTCCTGGGAAAATGAATTCACGGTGTTCTTATTTCAATTTCCAGGAGTGTATAATCAGTTGTGACGGCGGCTGCAGCACCCCTCATGCCAACTGCAGTGAGGCACTGGGATGGTGCTTAAATCAAGTACTCCACTAGCAGCTGTAGTGATTATGAGCGTTGTTTACACGATTGGAGGATCTGAAGCTAGTAATATGTCCACTGATAGTAACTGTTCTCCTAGTTTAAAGCCTGCTAAGAGTTTTGGTAATAACTGTATCTCACTGAAAGTGTCAGAGAAACTCACAAGCCACAATAATGTTACGAGGTAGTCAAGAAAGTAAGATCAAGTCTTATTAGATATTAAGAACTCATTGTATCATGAGCATACACCAACTGCGGAAAGTATACTGCTGGACATTAAAAATAGAATAACACAAAGCATAGGAAAATATTTAATTCTGTTTATAGTGCGACAGTACGTTTACAGTACGGCAGAGGAAAACATGATTGAGTTTTTGATTTTTTGACGACACACAGAGTGCAGTATAGCTTCAGTGCGGCGCTTCTACTCAGGCACACCGCTGCCGAATATGATAATGGTGAGTGCAGTTTGGCCACGCAGCACAACTGGAGCCGAGTGCACACCACTTAGTAAGTCTGACAGTTATTTGCTGTGAATAGATCGTTCTCACCTAAAAAGATTACGGCATAATCAGCAGCAACAGCACAGCATGAAGAAATCGCGCCAGCAGAAATATGCTAAAGTAAAACTAAAGTACTGGGACAAATATTGGGATGATTTCCTAATACTAATCTTCTTACTTGAAATGAAAATTATAATCAGTTCATTATGACAATGCTCTATTTTAAACTTCTATTTCACAAGAATAAAAAAATGTCAGGAAAACGAAAGCCTTAAATTCTTTGCGAAAGTCATACGATTCAATCCTATTACGCAAATTGAAATGAATTAAACGGAAGTTACCTAAACTTATTCCATGTCCGACACACGACTACTCTCCGCTCTATAACTGAGCCAAAGCTTCATAAATTCAGAGATACCGATGTCACTGTCGTGAGTCAGCTATTCCACACATGTCACAGACGACTGCTTCACTCTGGTAACATGAAATTTCCACTCATTCTGAAACCATCCGCAAATAAATGTCCAGCCCACCTATAAAAGTCCATCTTTTAAGTGAGGGAAATGTGAAAGAAACATTAATTTATTTATTCCATTAGTTACAGCATTTGTGTTTTTGTCATCAGTAGCGAGTGCCAGACGTCGGCCTCGGAGGGTCAGTAACGTGCTGGACTCGGCAAGCAGCGTGCACAGACTGGGCAGGCTGAGGTGAGGTGTCACGGCGTCAGTACTCGGGCAGGCGGGGAACTACCAAGTCAGGCGCCTGGCCCACTATCCAGCTCATGTGGAGGCGAGGAGACGCAGGCACGATGCTGTGAGTGTGCTGAGGTATCCCAGAGTGGACAGGAGCGACAATGGCCTGCAGAACTAAAGTGTGTCGCCACAAGACGGCACAAGACAGCGTGCAATAGGGATGCAACGTCTCTCCGGAGTGAACGAGTGAGTGCTCTCCTGGCTGAAGGCAATAGTTCGACACTCTGCAGCATGAAGACTAGGTCCTGCTAGTAGCAGCTGGTTGGAGGCCAGGTCTAGTAGCGGCAGCTAGATGACCCATACCATGACGGTGAGTGGCATGGAGCATTTCTCGAACTCTGCTGGCAGTGGGTGATACTGCCTCTGGCCAAAATGTGGCAGCACTAGCGGGGTTTTACCCACGAAAGGTTTGCTGAGGCGGCATATCTTGCCACACAGGACAGACAATAGCCAAGTTTTGGGCCAGGGCGTGCAGAAACCCCGATCAGCGTTGCTACAGCCTGGCTCGTTTACTTCTGCTGTGTCAGCAGTGTTTGGCCATGGTGGAAGCAATGAGTCCTAGATGTGTGGTAACTTTGTATACAGCAAAGCCTGGATGGTGATTTTTGCTTTGTTATCCCAGGCCATCCAAAGCTTTCAGCCACATAAAGTCTAAGCGCCCTCCTCTCTCCTGCTATTCTGAACCTGCGTCAAGGAATGATGGCGACAGACATTATCTCTCCCACAAAAAGTACAAAGAAACCTTGGCACAAAAAAGTGTGATATTTAGAAGACTGAGCTTCCACCTCTGGCTCTAAACACGAGGGGTATGCAGTCGAAATAGAGTTTGATTACAGGTATGGTTACGACATATCATTGTGCTTCTACATTGTCCAGGACTGCATTACCGTAGTGGTTGGTTACTGATGACGGACTGCCAGTGTCTAGGGAACTTATTACTAGACAATTTCACTGGATGACACATCTGCAGATTATGCTTAGCTGGGTAAGGGTTGAATATCAACAGTATCATGGCAGGTCATGACGGGACTGGCAGCCTGTGGCTTCGTAGTGTCTTGTTTCTGCGTGATGTCATGGGGCCACCGGCCCGATCAAAAATATAATAATTATTCTTCATCTCATCGACCATGGTAACCAGAAATTATCGTGTAGGGTATCCAGCAACATCCCATAACAATGCGCCGTGCGCTGAGCCCAGTGACAATATCGTCTTCATTTGAGCCGTCTGAAAAAATGACGTGGCGCCACTCTTGTCTCCATTATTGCCATACGTCTGCTGGTGAGCACCCCTCCGCTCCTCCAAGAACGATCGCCGTGCCGATATTCCGTGGTGGTCCACACGTCGTCGCACTGTGCTTGCTGCAAGAAAGCATTTCCTGACTCAAAGCAATCATTTCCTGACTCAAGGTAACTCATGTTACTATACGATGTTGTAGGGACGAGACAGTTCCCTCGGACTCTAGTTGCCTGTGACCAATGAGATCCGTGGTGTTGAGTATAACCCTTCCGAAGCTATCAGTTTCTTATTTACCCGGCAGTCGTTGGATGCCAATCGATGAGGGCCATAGACACGGGTTCACAGGTAGATGCCGTGTTTCTTGACTTCCGCAAGGCGTTCGAAACAGTTACCCACAGTCGTTTAATGAACAAAGTAAGAGCATATGGACTATCAGACCAATTGTGTGATTGGATTGAAGAGTTCCTAGATAACAGGACGCAGCATGTCATTCTCAATGGAGAGAAGTCTTCCGAAGTAAGAGTGATTTCAGGTGTGCCGCAGGGGTGACGTAGGACAGTTGCTATTCACAATATACATAAATGACCTTGTGGATGACATCGGAAGTTCACTGAGGCTTTTTGCAGATGATGCTGTGGTGTATCGAGACGTTGTAACAATGGAAAATTGTACTGAAATGCAGCTAATTGACGCATGGTGCAGGGAAAGGCAATTGAATCTCAATGTAGACAAGTGTAATGTGCTGCGAATACATAGAAAAATAGATCCCTTACCATTTAGCTACAAAATAGCAGGTAAGCAACTGGAAGCAGTTAATTCCATAAAGTATCTGGGAGTACGCATTAGGAGTGATTTAAAATGGAATGATCATATAAAGTTCATCGTCGGTAAAGCATATGCCAGACTGAGATTCATTGGAAGAATCCTAAGGGAATGAAATCCGAAAACAAAAGAAGTAGGTTACAGTACGCTTGTTCGCCCACTGCTTGAATACTGCTCAGCAGTGTGGGATCCGTACCAGATAGGGTTGATAGAAGAGATAGAGAAGATCCAACGGAGAGCAGCGCGCTTCGTTACAGGATCATTTAGTAAACGCGAAAGCGTTACGGAGATGATAGATAAACTCCAGTGGAAAACTCTGCAGGAGAGACGCTCAGTAGCTCGGTATGGGCTTTTGTTGAAGTTTCGAGAACATACCTTCACCGAAGAGTCAAGCGGTATATTGCTCCCTCCTACGTATATCTCGCGAAGAGACCATGAGGATAAAATCAGAGAGATTAGAGCCCACACAGAAGCATACCGACAATCCTTCTTTCCACGAACAATACGAGACTGGAATAGAAGGGAGAACCGATAGAGGTACTCAAGGTACCCTCCGCCACACACCGTCAGGTGGCTTGCGGAGTATGGATGTAGATGTAGATTTAGATGGAGATGTAGATGCGTGCAGCAACATTGTGAAATGATAGACTGCAGACCCGATAGGTCACGATACTGCTGCAGTCAAACTTCAAAATTTGTTGGTCCTTCAAAAATAACTTACGACAACCAACATTCAAAGGCAATTTATGAATGAGAAACGCACTACGTAACCTTTCCTTGCATGCAGAATGTAGATGGCGTTAGTTCTACCTATTCCAGGTGGTTCTGCTGAAAGGATAAATACTTGCATAGCCAAGTCTGTGGTACAAGTACTCTTCATGCCAAATGGTCGTTTATTGCATGCCATCTTCATGTTCTTGTTGTTTCAATTTTAAGGTGCAGCAGCGTACAAACATTTCTTATGTATTAAAATTCGACGCGAACGGGTGCCATTATTCTCATACATTAGTCTGTCTTAAAGATACTAACCTGTTTAAGCAGAAAAAAAATACTTGGATGACTAGAGCTATGTCTCAGCAGCTGCACATACTTAAACAACAAGGAAGAGGAAATAAATTCATGGAGAAGGAATTGGCCTGAGACAGACATGGCGGTGGTAGATGGTCATTTGTGTACAAGCGACAGCCATTTTAATATCCTGTATAAGGTAACATTGAATCGATACGGACTTTCTTTCCAATCCAGAATAAAACACATTAACGGTTAATGTGATGAAAGGGAATTCAGACGTATGCCAAAAAATTACATTTCATCTTACAAATTTTCTTAATTTCACGGTTTATTTGTTTGTGCAATTTCTGCAGATCATTTAAGTAAATGTATTGTTCAAGCCTACCTGGGATCCTCGATATTAATGATCAATTATTTAATAAACTGCGAGCGGTTGGGTTCAGAAAAAAGGCGCTACGGAAAGAAAGCTGTACAAGGAAACACAAACTGCTTACGGCATTGTGGACGTATGCAAGGGCACAACAGAACCTCTTGTTGTGTACAGGCTATTTCTCGTTAACTGACTGGCGGAGGTATGGCACTTTGAATGCGAGCAGTTAGAATTTGTTATTGCGTAGTACGACCAGAACGCATTCAGAAGTATTCATACGAACCTACAAACTGAATTATTATTTAGACAATCTTGACAGGAGTTGCTAAGTGAGAAGCACCTACCTAGAACAATGACTTAATGTATTAACTCTGTTAATACTGATAGTTCTTGCAGACGTATGCATATGAACCTACTAAATGAACTATTAGTTCGACAATAGTGACAGGAGTTGCTCAGTGATAGGCATCTACGAAAACTGATTGAACTTAGAAACTGAATTAATACTGGTGTTTGTTGCCAAGTGAATGCCATATCTTAATTTTACCGAGTTAATCATTGAATTTCTGCTCTGATAAACAGACTGGAGGCTAAACAGGCAAATCGAAAGCTTAATCTCTGGAAAATTACTAAATTATGCAAGTAATTCCTTGTGGGAGTAAACGGTGGCAAGCACATATTTGTATTGAATGAATGAAAATAGTGTTGTCCCATTGAGGGCAAAGACCTCAATTATGTTATTGTCATGGTGTCAATTGCGTCGCAGGTGATTCAGCCGATAGGAAGGCCACAGGACGTCGAACATCGAAATTCTAGTGTCTTTCTCACAAACCCTAATGGAGGCATAGTGTAAGACGTTCATCAGTCCGACTGCCATGGAGCTGAGTGATGACGCGATTTTTCAGTTCTGGAGAAGGGACTTAACTTTGCTGCCACTGCAAAGTTCACACCAGTCGCCATCACCATCAGCGCAATTGAACTGGTTGCGGCGTGACTACCACCTGAAGCAGCTGAATAAGTGCGTCGTGAAACTTGGAGAGCTCTGGCGAGAATAAGCCTACGCACTGGAACGTTAACAGCAGAGACCCGAGAGATTGCCATGAGATTGTTGTCTTACACGCTGACAAAGGCAGCGCTACTGTTGTTCTTTCCCATGAGGACAACACTGAGAAGATGCAGAGCCTATTAGATGACGACTTCTGCCGGAAGATCAACAATGACTCGACAAAGGAGGTGGATAACAGGAATACGGCTCTTCTCAAGGACGCTGCTTTACCAGAGGTGGTCGCCAAGAAACTATTACCTCTAGGATTTGTACCGCGAAGTCTTTTTGGACTCCGTAAAGTCCACAAAAATGGGATGCCGTTGCGCTTCATTTACAGCAATAGTAGGGCCCCTACATATTTTCTGCCGAAATACTTGACGGAAAAACTCAGACCTTACATAGCTAAATGCCCTCATCACGTAATTCTGTGAATTTGTAGACCACCTCCACAACTTCAGGGTGAAAGACTCAGATATCCTGGTGAATTTTAACTTCGTTTCCTTATATAATAGCATGCCTCTACGAGGGGCTACAGAGCTTATTGAGCAGAAATTTGACTAGAACCACCGACCTTTTCAGGCGTATTCTGACTTCCACTTATTTTCTGTTTAATGAAGGATACTGTGAACAAACAGAAGGAATCGCAGTGTTCAGGCCACTGTAGCCTGTGGTCACGAATTTTGTATATAGAGTACTTCGAGTATATTTGTATGTAGAGAGCTGCCACCACCCTTCACAAAGGAATGTGGTACTAAAAGCACTAGTACACAGGGTTCGCACGATATCAGACGCAGAGAATCTACCACAGGTGATGGAACACCACAACAAGTCTATTCCAAAAAAACCGGTACTCAGAATGGCAGATTAGGCGTGCTCTCCGCCCAACCACAACAATACAACTTGTGGAGACGGAAGAAGTTACGGTGATAGAGGCAGCTACAACTTTTATACTGCGTATTGGTGCACCACAGGAAAAAATCAGATACATAGTGAAGAATCACAGAGTAAAATCTGTCTTTCGCACTCCCAATAAAACACAAACATTGTTTTGAACCGTCAAAGATTATCTCCGTTTGCGGAAAGCCGACGTATACCAGATTCCGTGTCAGTGTGCAAAGGCATATATTGGACAGAAAGTGCGCACTGTCGAAGATCGTTGCCGAGAACAAAAAAAATGGTTCAAGTGGCTCTGAGCACTATGGGACTTAACATCTGTGGTCATCAGTCCCCTAGAACTTAGAACTACTTAAACCTAACTAACCTAAGGACATCACACAACACCCAGTCATCACGAGGCAGAGAAAATCCCTGACCCCGCCGGGAATCGAACCTGAGAACCCGGGCGCGGGAAGCGAGAACGCTACCGCACGACCACGAGCTGCGGACGGCCGAGAACACCAGAGGCACACTCCAATGACATATGTCAACAAGTTAGTGGTCTCAGAGCACAGCTTGTCCGAGAATCACGCAAAGGAGTACGAACGTACCAGGCTCTTGGCGCAGACATCCAAACACTGGTACAGCGCTGTTAGAGAGGCCACAGAAATTCGCACCAGGGACGATCGCATCAATCGAGGAGCCAGCACTGAGTTTAACTAAGATTACTGTTAGCAAATGAAACGATCTGGCGACCATGGTGGGCAGAGCAGCTATATCAACGCCATCACAGACGCCGACGCTAGCGTCTCCGCGAGTGGCGACGCTCTGACACCGGCGGATACCCCGGAGGGAACGGCTCGCGGAGGCAGGGGATATAAGCCAGACAGCCCCACACCCTCAGGAGCTCAGTTCATCAGCGTGACTGACGATGGAGACATGTCTGACCGCTGAAATATTGTGCCCACTGGACACTATGAACCGGTAGTACATTCGTGAACTGTTCAACGAAGCAAAAAACGTGTTACGATCCGCCAGCCGCAGGGGACCTAACGTACCAGGATGACTGAGAGATGTGGTGTGGGAAAGAGGGGTGAATCACGCCAGGGTGTGCGGAAATGCACAGACAAGCATGACATCGACTTTTATTCCGCCAAAGAAAACACAGTGCCTCTGCTGATCAAGATGACAGCAACTCGGCTGTGTACGTGTGTCAGCGCAGACACCAGCGCCAGCATCTGCTGCCACAACACCCGGCCGCCCCATCCCCATGACGTGAGTAGTCCTGCCATTGCCCATGCACCGTGGCTGGCAGCGTTATAGTCGGCTGACACAGCAGCCTGCACCTGCTTTATATGGGTTATATATATATTTTTTATTTTCTTGTAGTGTATCTCTGTATTTTTCGTTAAGTCTTGTATGCATAATATTTTGTTTGAATCATATATGTGATTACTTTATTGGAATCTGTCACTTACATGAGTGTCCACGATGCAGAAGTTACTTCTTAGTCTCAAAAACGGCTCTGAGCACTATGGGTCTTACCATCTCAGGTCATCAGTCCCCCCTTATTTACACTCCTTTTCCTGTGCCTCTGACGTAGTCTCTCAGGAACGGACGAGTGGAATGTTCCTTAAATGCTGCTTGTGGTCACCATGTGGAGTGCCAAAGTGTAACAGCTAGCAGCCGTCGCTGTAGTAGAGCCTCAGCAGCTCTAGACGGCCGCCAAGAGCTGCTCGCTCAGAACAACCTCATACCTGGGAGACATCGAGATCACGCCCCAAATCCACCGTTGCAGTCCATCGGACGAAGTCACCCAGAGGGTGGGAGCCGGCCGCCCATCTGCTCCTCCAAGCACCTGTGCAGTGAAAAGTGTCAGACGTACACCACAACAGGTGTGGCGAGTCGATACCGTCTAGCTTGGCAGTTGATCTAATGGGCCAGTGGGTTGCCGAAAACCATCACCAAATGGACGTCATGGTTGGCATGCAACTTAAACAATCCTCATTGTCTTCAGCTTCAGGCACAGACAGCCTTGAGCCGCTGGGCTTCCTTATTTACACTCCTTTTCCGGTGCCTCTGACGTAGTCTCTGAGGAACGGACGAGTGGAATGTTCCTTAACAATTGTAACATCAGCTATTTCTATCCCTCTTCGACCCCCCCCCTCCCCCCCCCCCCCAAGAGTTGTTAGGCGTTGTTGTAACTGAAATTTACAGGTTTTTTAATAGCACATCAGCACCCAGTGTTGTGCCTAATTACTCCACATACATCTCCACATTAGTTGTTTATAACACCTCCAACGGCGTGCTTCCACGCCTGCGAGAGATGTCGTAAACCTGCCTCACAGCACCGATTGCTTAATAACAACAGTGCCAGTGTCGTTACCCATTGTGTCCATCAGTCCCTTAATCTACCTTCCGGCCATAGCTGTTCAAAGTTTTCAAGAATTCCCCATATCTCTGTCTCTATATACTTGTGGCACAGCAATGAGCAGAGTGCAATCCCATATTAAAAGTCTGCATTGATACACAACATTTTGCGTACTTTCTAAATGGTATTATTAGACTTGTTATCTGTGAACGAAACTGTATAAGTATGAGAATGCTAGTGGGTCTAATAACATTCAGAGGTGTAAGCTGACTAATTGGCTATTCAAGCACCCACATACTGACAAGAAAGAAGCAACATGCTGATAGATGTAGCAGGAGATCCACAGTTGCCGCGCAGTCTAGGACGCTGCAGTCATGGACTGTGTGGCTGATCCCGGCGGAGGTTCGTGTCCTCCCTCGGGCAGATGTGTGTGTGTTTGTCCTTAGGATAATTTAGGTTAAGTAGTGTGTAAGCCTAGGGATGGATGACCTTAGCAGTTAAGTCCCATAAGATTTCACACATTTTAACATTTTATCCACAGTTACAGTAAACAATAGAACATTGTTTACATAACAAGATACAGTTAAAAAGTGACTATATATATATATATATATATATATATATATATATATATATATAGATTAAATAATACAGATCTAATATTATTAACACAAGTTTAGACACATGCATGTAAGAATATTTACATGTAAAGTGATTACATTAAAAGTAATAGTTTCCAGTATGTAATAAAAATTACTAATGTAATGATATTGTTTGCAAAATATTCTATGTCAGTGCAAACAATTAAGATGGGCTTATAGCCTGCATGCTTATTGATTGGGTTATACATATATATATTTTATTTTCTTGTAGTGTATCTCTGTATTTTTCGTTAAGTCTTGTATGCATAATATTTTGTTTGAATCATATATGTGATTACTTTATTGGAATCTGTCACTTACATGAGTGTCCACGATGCAGAAGTTACTTCTTAGTCTGAAAAATGGCTCTGAGCACTATGGGTCTTACCATCTCAGGTCATCAGTCCCCCAGAACTTAGAATTACGTAAACCTAAGGACATCACACACATCCATGCCCGAGGCAGGATTCGAACCTGCGACTGTAGCTGTCGTACAGTTCTGGAGTGAAGCGCCTAGAACCGCTCGGCCTCTGCGGTTGGCCTTCTTAGTCTCATTTTATAAGCAGACACTACATATCTCGTTTTCTTTTCTCTGTTTTTGTAATCACTTCTGGTAGTCCACCTTAATGCAACTCTCTGTTATTATTACAAATGGTTGTATATTCAGCTGACACTAGTTGTCATTTAATGTTATTCACTTGCGATTTTGTCTGATAAATAATTTCATTAAAGAAATTCCACTGCATGTAAAATGTCGAAGTCACTTGTCTCTGTCCTGGATATGTCAGGAATTTGAATTTACTGTAGTTTAGGTCGATTTGTTTAATCAAAATAAAACTTGGATGTTTTACCATATATGAGAGTTTTTTCTCTTTCTTCTAAAATATTTAGCATGTATACTTTCTTCGAGAGGGGTAAGGGGGGAAATTGACAGGCACTGTGCCATGTTACTGACTGTGAGATTCTGTTATTTTATTTGTAAAGCAACAAATAGATGGTTTCATGCCACTGAAGATTTCAAATGATCTGTGAACACTTTCTTCAAACACAAGACTGTTTTGATAAATACATGATGTTATTGTGTTAGGTGGTGAGAGCCACATTCGTAATTCGGTTTTTATGCAGTACATATTTAATTTGATATCATATTTTTCGCAATATGGTATGACAATGCATAGAGGTTTTTGTTCTAGTTTATGTAATGTGGTCTTATATTTTCATTTTATTCATGTGTAGCTTTTTAGCGTAAATATTTTCACAAAGATGTCATTGTAATAACTTGAAGTTTGCTACTCTTTGCGTTTTTCGTTCAGATGTTGTGTTTCCTTCATTTAGTAGGGTTTCTCTCCATATGTGTTCTAAAATATGTTAATACACTCCTGGAAATGGAAAAAAGAACACATTGACACCGGTGTGTCAGACCCACCATACTTGCTCCGGACACTGCGAGAGGGCTGTACAAACAATGATCACACGCACGGCACAGCGGACACACCAGGAACCGCGGTGTTGGCCGTCGAATGGCGCTAGCTGCGCAGCATTTGTGCACCGCCGCCGTCAGTGTCAGCCAGTTTGCCGTGGCGTACGGAGCTCCATCGCAGTCTTTAACACTGGTAGCATGCCGCGACAGCGTGGACGTGAACCGTATGTGCAGTTGACGGACTTTGAGCGAGGGCGTATAGTGGGCATGCGGGAGGCCGGGTGGACGTACCGCCGAATTGCTCAACACGTGGGGCGTGAGGTCTCCACAGTACATCGATGTTGTCGCCAGTGGTCGGCGGAAGGTGCACGTGCCCGTCGACCTGGGACCGGACCGCAGCGAACCACGGATGCACGCCAAGACCGTAGGATCCTACGCAGTGCCGTAGGGGACCGCACCGCCACTTCCCAGCAAATTAGGGACACTGTTGCTCCTGGGGTATCGGCGAGGACCATTCGCAACCGTCTCCATGAAGCTGGGCTACGGTCCCGCACACCGTTAGGCCGTCTTCCGCTCACGCCCCAACATCGTGCAACCCGCCTCCAGTGGTGTCGCGACAGGCGTGAATGGAGGGACGAATGGAGACGTGTCGTCTTCAGCGATGAGAGTCGCTTCTGCCTTGGTGCCAATGATGGTCGTATGCGTGTTTGGCGCCGTGCAGGTGAGCGCCACAATCAGGACTGCATACGACCGAGGCACACAGGGCCAACACCCGGCATCATGGTGTGGGGAGCGATCTCCTACACTGGCCGTACACCACTGGTGATCGTCGAGGGGACACTGAATAGTGCACGGTACATCCAAACCGTCATCGAACCCATCGTTCTACCATTCCTAGACCGGCAAGGGAACTTGCTGTTCCAACAGGACAATGCACGTCCGCATGTATCCCGTGCCACCCAACGTGCTCTAGAAGGTGTAAGTCAACTACCCTGGCCAGCAAGATCTCCGGATCTGTCCCCCATTGAGCATGTTTGGGACTGGATGAAGCGTCGTCTCACGCGGTCTGCACGTCCAGCACGAACGCTGGTCCAACTGAGGCGCCAGGTGGAAATGGCATGGCAAGCCGTTCCACAGGACTACATCCAGCATCTCTACGATCGTCTCCATGGGAGAATAGCAGCCTGCATTGCTGCGAAAGGTGGATATACACTGTACTAGTGCCGACATTGTGCGTGCTATGTTGCCTGTGTCTATGTGCCTGTGGTTCTGTCAGTGTGATCATGTGATGTATCTGACCCCAGGAATGTGTCAATAAAGTTTCCCCTTCCTGGGACAATGAATTCACGGTGTTCTTATTTCAATTTCCAGGAGTGTAGATATGATTTTTGGAGTCCTGAGCAGTTATTAATTATGCAGTCTGTGGTTGTCTGGACTGTGTGGATGAGCCACCTTTTCGTAATTTAGAAATACACAGAAAGTTTATTCTTTATATTTTCCTTCCTTGATTATAAATATAGGTCTTTTAATTTATTCCACTGTCAGTGGAAACCTTATATTTCTTCGTCTAAACCAGCAAATAAAATTGGTTTGCCATGTACATATTTGTAGTAATAACGAAGTGTGATTTCAGATAGTTACAGATTTTTTTCTCAGTATTGTATAGGGAAATATTAACTAGAGTACCACCAAACAAATTTGCTGATGGTAAATTTTATTCTTGTACATCTAATTTGTTGCAGGCATAATTATGCATCAGTGTAGTTTACAAAGTCTTTGTAAACTATGTTTGATAATCTCATTAGTTTCAGCAAATCGTGTGTTGGTGTACAAGTTTGTTACATCTCAAAACATAAATTTTGGTCTGTCTCCGATGTGATATCTTTAATGTGTTGTATTACATCACTGGAGCTCTTCACCGGGCATTAATTTTTGTATACAAAGTTCTAAGTAAAAATATAACTGGGCTTTTTGTTGACACGAATGCAAGTTTAATGAGTTGTTTACTTTTGGTTTGATAATGCTTTTTTCTTTATGAATTTTTGATTGGTTCCACAGTTTAGGTAAAGATGGATTCATCATGTTACATTATGTTTCTTTGTCAACTAAAATTTCAGTTTTAACTAGGAACAGGGCATGCAATCCATTTTGTGGATATCTTTTTATGCAAATAATAATTTTTTGGTGAATAACCTTATCGTTATTTTCCCACAGACTGTTTGGGACATAATTATTGCTATATCACATTTGTGACTTTCAACTAAACTGGCATTTATAGTGTCTACTTTTTGTCAAATAGTGAAAATGTTTACTATATTGAGTAAAAATAGCACATCAAATTAAACTTCCATGTCAAAAAATTCTGTCTGAAAAAAAACCAGCATTATACACAATGTAATGTGATGACAAATACATCAATTTCTAGGTGAAGCCTGTAAATTTATTCGAACAGGTGTTTATAAGTTGACATATGGGAGCTAAAAGAAAATATACTTAAGCATAGATAGAAGGAATTTTCAAATCAATATATATACTAGAACTGAATCTCACTGATATGAAATTATCTTCATTGGCTCACCATTACAACAAAAAGTTTAGTGACATTACCCAATTCCTGTCAGTTCCACCTACTAATAGAAAGTATCATATATATGATGAAACATCAAGACATTATTTTGAATGAGCCGGCTGCGGTGGTCTCGCGGTTCTAGGCGCTCAGTCCGGAACCGCGCACTGCTGCGGTTGCAGGTTCGAATCCTGCCTCGGGCAGGTTTAAGTAGTTCTAAGTTCCAGGGTACTGATGACCACAGATGTTTAGTCCCATAGTGGTCAGAGCCATTTGAACCATTATTTTGAATGGACAGGTCGAACCAAAAAAATTCATTGAAAATTTTACCAAAGTTATTGTAAATGTTTCATGTTGAAATACCTTCCTTTCAATAGATAAGGTCGTAAAATAGATAACATTCTTTAGAAATTATATTATTTACTCTATGATACAGTAAAATTGATCATTATCTTTGGATGTAAAGCACACTGCCATTGAAAATTACACAGTAACCAAAACTATACGCTGATTACCACTGGCATATAATCATTTAGGCTTATATATGTTAGTGGCTAATGTCTCTGATATGTGCTAATAAATCAGTATATGTAAATTGTATGGAATAAACACCTTAAGTAATAAGACACACTTCTCACTCGAAATAAATATTTCTGGAAAGATATTTTGTCTTCTTTAATTCCAGAAGTGCTGATAATGGACATTTGCACTTGTTACTATCCCAGCAATGTGTAAATATAGAAATTCCCTGTTTATGTCAGTAAGACCCAGTATCCACAGCCCTGATGCCACATACGTTTCCTACCTCCCTGCAAAACCTCCTTTTCCCAGTTCAGTTTTAATAATCACTATCTCCCAATGCATACAATAGCTCCAGAGATCCACCCATTTTTTAAAGTTTATTATAGCACACTCGTCGCATCACTACTGAAATCTCAAAATGATTGACTCCTACAGAAGTGAAATACTACAACCCTCCTAGTTCTTACATACTAAAAATTAGTTTCTTATTTGCCAGTACAGAAAATCTCTTTTCTTCTAACTCTATTCAAAATGCAGCCTTCATACAAATTCCTTGCTGGCAGCAATGAGCAGTCCCCAGTATTATCAACTTCATTCAATAGATAAATGACTGCATTAACTAGATGAAAAAATACAGGTTGTAACCTCCCCCTCACTTATCGACCTTAATGACAGTGAAAAATTAAACCGCCTGCACCTAATGGAAATTTGGGAAAAGCAAACGTCACCGTAGTTAGTTTGTCGGTAAAGAGGGAGGAAAGGGTTACATCTAAATGAAAGGAAAAATGCAAATGGAATTGGTGCAAATTAATTTTGAGAAAAGGGTAAAATTAATAAAGAAAGTAAATGTGTGGTCATTACTTTAACAATTAATTGGCGTTAATTAGATATTTCAGATTTGGGGAAAATTACAGTCGCCAGTCCTATGGACAACTACTACAATAACTGAAAATGAAAGATTAATGCACATATAATTCGCACTAAAAGCGTGGCAACTGAAGGTTGACATGTGTTGTGTGAAAACTGAATGTTTGTCAGAAGTAATAATCTTCGCTACACTCTGACTTAATTTAGCAAAAGAATTAATGAAACCAGAAAACTGAAAGTTAATTTAGTGACTGAAATTAATAGTGAACTTTGTTTCTGAAGCACTACGAAATTCAATAAAATAAGGTTAGTCTTAGGCTACCTCAACAATCATTTCAAAAGCTACTTGAATCTACGCAATTTAGAAATAAGAGATTTAACTTTGAACTTGAATTAAATGATTCTGAACAATTAACAATAGTAAAATTTAGTACGTACCAAGCTGAGCTGCAGTCACAGGTAAGATAAATATAGTAACAAAACTCGCACTCTTACTTTTTACTTGTGTAATCTAAATATTGTAGCCACCTATGAATACTCTAACTCAACTTTGAAATTAAAGCAGTGAAATGCAATGATATTACTTTAATGCTGGCGTTTGAATTTCAACGACACTCAGGTTCATTCCGGACAAGGAAGGGGTCCTGCTTGGTAATGCAATTGGGGCAACGAGCAACAAAGGTTCATGCTACGTTGCTGTAATTTTGTGAGGCAAACTGAACAGTTGGCAAAGCTGAGGTCTGCCATACAGTTCTAAAACTTTACGTGCTTCCAGTCTTCCCTGTTGGTTGATTGAAGGTTTGAAGTCGTCGATGGAGGAGGTGGCGACAGTCACTCATTGTCGGCCGTCGCTGTTGCCAAGGGTGGATGTTGGCGCGCCTTCTTCTCGACACGGTCACCAGGCGAAACGGGCTCTTGATGTGTGCCAGATAATGCTTCCCGTCCGCGACACCGTGTCAGAAACTATCATAGCAAGTCGAGCGCAATTACATGCTGCCAAACCCCGAAAGCGCGGCAACTCGCGGGAGCGTCACCCTACACACCTGCTCCACCGCCCTACTCCAGCCAGACTCCTCTACCCGCGCCCCACGCGGCAGAGTTAACACTACCAAACATCCAAAATACTTTGGTTCTCCACACGACCTATCGATGTAATCGTTCGATAGCACAGTTTTCCATAGGCCACTCCCAGAGAAAAAATACAAATAATATTTACGAAACAAACCAATTATACATCGACATAAATAGTAAAACAATTACAATATATAAAGACACAGAAATGTCATATCTTCAGGTAACAAAATAAGGAAAAAAATTTTATAGTACAATAGATGGAAATAGGAGGATATTCATTTCCGGCGTTATATGTGCGCCACGTTGTCTGAGGATGTTCGTGTAACCCTAACAGACTCAGAAAATGTCCCAAACAAAAACAAAAAAAAAACCAGTGGAAATGCATATGCTCAAAATATCAAGAAAATTTAGCAGTAGGCTAATTAACCATAAACCAACTTTTAGACCATAATAATTGAGTGGAGACACTTCTAGCATTATTCCAGTCTGTCATCTTACACAAAAGAAAACAGGTTGACAACATATTAAAATTCATAGAAAACATAGAAAATGGTTCAGCTATTCTGAATCAGCAGAATTCCTAACAGTATCAAGAAGTGGAATACTATTTACAAAATTAATCAGAGTACATCGTCATAAAAAACAGGTAGTTCAAAATACGCAAATTAATAATTAATTACATAGAATACACATTTTTATATAACCTTTTCATAATTAATAATCTCGTCATGAGAGTACACTTAACGCTAAACAAGAAAATAATATACAGCAGATCGAGAAAAACAGAAATATTGACAACAGAATTCCTTCACATCAGCTGTCCGGGAAGAAAAACAACTCCGCCTTCCGTACTCGCAAGTACAAAGAATGCCGACAGCGGCACAAGTGCCGACATTGGCTCCGCCTCGCCAATATTGTTGCGCCCGCCTGCGCGGCACGCTTGATCTCAGTCGCCTGTGTAACGGCATTTCCTCGGAAAAACTCACTCGCGAGTAATCTAAAGGAGTCCATTAACACTATCACAGTGGATAACTCAACACTGTCCATCGCCGCACGCATGTACTAACTTGAAACTTAAAACAGCGTCTAAGTACCGGATGATCAAAAAGTCAGTATAAATTTGAAATCTTAATATACCACGGAATAATGTAGATAGAGAGGTAAAAATTGACACACATGCTTGGAATGACACGGGGTTTTATTAGAGCCAAAAAAAAGTATTGCATCGTTTGGTGATGATCGTGTGCTCAGCCGCCACTTTCATCATGCTTGGCCTCCCAGGTCTCCAGACCTCAGTCCGTGCGATTATTGGCTTTGGGATTACCTGAAGTCGCAAGTGTATCGTGATCGACCGACATCTCTAGGGATGCTGAAAGACAACATCCGACGCTAATGCCTCACCATAACTCCGGACATGCTTTACAGTGCTGTTCACAACATTATTACTCGACTACAGCTATTGCTGAGGAATTAGGGTGGACATATTGAGCATTTCCTGTAAAGAACATCATCTTTGCTTTGTCTTACTTTGTTATGTTAATTATTGCTATTCTGATCAGTTGTAGCGCCATCTGTCGGACATTTTTTGAACGTTTGTATTTTTTTGGTTCTAATAAAACCCCATGTCATTCCAAGCATGTGTGTCACTTTGTACCTCTCTATCTACATTATTCCGTGATTTGTTCAGTTTTCAAATTTATACTGACTTTTTGATCACCTGGTACATCGGCAGTGACTAGTAAAACACACATTCATGAAATCTTACAGCTAGTTACAAAATCATGTTTACATTCCTTAATTTACTGTGACTCAGCTGAAAACTTAAACTAGCAGCTTGGATTTTTCAATTGATTAATAATCAGTTACTCTCAAATCATTTAATCAAAATTAATTACTTATTAATTACAACTTCTTTAATGACCTCTTGGTCAGCCAAAAGCATGGCAACCTAGCAAATCCTTAAATCTTACACTCTATATTTACATACTGTACAAATTACCCATTCTGTGGTATTAATCAATCCTTGGTTGGTACAATTTCAAGTCTGCAATGTTCCGTACACCTTATAGTTTTCCAGAGCTTGGATACTCTAAGCAATAAGCATTTGTATGAGGTATACCAATGACTTTACGTGGCCCATTATAAACAAACTTAAATTTAGAGATTTCATTGTCTATCTCTCTCGATTTCTCGTGAGCTTTTACAAATACTAAGTCACCAATTGCAAACTTAGTAAAACGCGCTTTAGCGTCATGACGATGTATGCGAGCATCGGCTTTTAGCTTCATTATTTCTCGCAAACGATCTTTTTTCACACCAACCCGTGGAGGGAATTTGATTATCTCTTCCACTAAACTTTTACTTCTGTCATCTAACAGGATTTCCTCACGTTACAGTAGTTCAAATTCATGCCTACATCAACAGCATCCGGCCAGTTAACAATGTGTATAGGCTGGTATTGCCTATGCACACCATCTCCTGCCTCGTCAAAACTAACTACTATAGTTTTATCTTGTGACTTACATGTCAAAGTTTTGCATTCGCAATTAACCACTGCACGGTACTTTAATAGCCAATCTAACCCGATAATTACTTCCGTAGTTAAGTCTGGCTCGACGACAAACTCTCGTTCAAATCGTGCCCCACATATCTCGAAGTTGACAAAAACCTGTTTTGTGACCGGTTTACTGGCCTTTCCAGTAGCACCGATACTTTTCACTCCTGTTACTGGCATAACTACGATACCAGGTCTGTCTTTCAGTAGCTCAAATATTTTCCCAGATACAGCACTCAATTCTGCACCAGTATCAATCAACACGTTTAGTTGTAGGCCGTGCATATTAACAGACACTACTATCTGCCTACACTTATCCTCGACTGTTTCTTTATTTTCCCACAGTAAATCCTCGTCTATATCCAGGTCATTCCAGAAAAAACCATTCGGCTTTGATCCTAAATCCGGCTTATCTGGCGGCTTTTTCAGCCTCTGTTCACATACAGTTTTAATTTCAACACGTTTGTCCTGAGTCTTAGTCTGTAGCTTCGCCTCCAATACCGAAACCTTTTCCTGTAACTCGTCAACTAATGAGTGTTGCTTTGCTGTCAATTTACTAATGTCACCTTCGTTGATTCCTCTTTGGTCAGCTTGATCTCATCTGCCAATCTACCTGGAGGAATGTGCCCAGTAGTATCTGCAATTACTTCCTCTGGATCTGCGCAACCCACCCTGCTACCATCCGACCATATAACGTCAGCTCTAACCTCATACACGCTGTAATCTACGTGCTTTTCTACCAATCGTGTCCGGCTCTCACTAAAATTCTCGTAATCTTTCTCCTTAATACTCTCGCAATGTTTAAACTGGAGTTCTGCGTCGGATTTGTCGGCTACTTCTACCACTATAACTTTCGGTAAGGTCTGCCGGTTAAGGCCAGAACTTTCCATTACTACTTCAACATCCAACTCCTGCGGGACGAAACACGACGAATCTTGCTCGTGCTCCCCATTAACATCAACTATTTCTGGTAAAGTCTGCCGATTGGGGCCAGAACTTTCTATCACTTCACAAACACTACCTTCCTGCGGGACGAGACGAGGCAAATCCTGCCCGCGCTCCCCATAAACACTTCTCCCGTACAGGCCCCCATAATCTCTTAGTTCATCGTATAAGCGACCGAACTGCCTTAACCAGACCTCATCCATCTCTACAACCCCTCGCTCTATGACGGACGTGTTATCCGACATCTGATCTCTCAACACTTGCGAATCATTCTTAAACTCAATCTCCAGTTCCGCTGTGGGTGTTACAGCTGCCACTTTATAATTGATTTCCAGAACACTACTTAAATTGTTCTCACTGACAGTGAATGTATTTTCTACTGCCGTGTCTACAGCTGATCTACTACTTGTGGGCGCACTCCTTTCTCCTGACACTGGCGCACTCTCCTGCCGTTGATTATTCCATACGGAATTTTCATAACGACGACACCTGGGTTTCCTCCTGTTATTGGGCCGCCAAAATTTCTCCACGCTCAGTCGGCCCCTCACCGGCACGGCTAATGGTTTCCCTGTCTCGTCCCAGCAGATCCGCTCCCCGGATGCTGCTGAGGCGGCTTATCACACCCTCTGGCGTTATTACTATTCTGTGAAGCCCGTATCACGTTAGTATGATACTGGTTTCCGTCAATCCTGTTATTATTTGCATTGTACCGATTGTCATTACGGTCCGAACCATTATTGTTATTGCTGCCATGGTTGAGGTATGCATTATTCCCATGGTTATCGTTGTTGTGGTACCCGTTGTTGTTACCACGGCCTCTACCACTGTCGCGATTATTGCGCCAATTGTCCTCGTCCTCAACTCTTTCCAGGAAATCAATGATTCTCTTGTAATTGCTTCCTACATAGCGTTTTGTATCATCTTGAAGCTTCTTGTAGAATTCCCAGACTATTTCGGATTCCGTGCGGCGATCACGCAAATATTCCAACTTGCGGATCCAGCCCTCGCAAAACTCCTTCATCGAGCCATGCGAATTCGCATCGAAATGCCTCGATATGATAAATTCGCGCCAGACACTTTGTTGTTTTTGCTCTGACCAGTACTCAGCCAGAAACAAATTTTTAAACTCGTCAAAAGTCAGGTTCGTGATGTTGAGGTTTAAGCCCCAACGCTTGACATCACCAACTAACACGTCAATAACCGCATTAATTTTTCTCTCATTAGTCCATGATCTGGGTAAAACTCTTTCACAATTTATCATGAAATCCGTAGCGTGTATACCGCCTTTTTTCAAGGGGTCGAACCTCTCCTCTTTCGTCAACAATTCCGAACTATGTGTACAGATTGGCACATAGCTCTGTTTTTGGTCAAGTTTCTTTTCTAGTTCCGACACTCTCGTAATTACTTGGCAAGTGGTTGTCGCAAGCGTTTCCACTTCTTTCTTTTTCTCTTCGCAGGTATTAGCCTGCTTCCTCACTTTAGTATCTACTTCGAATACTAAAGCTTTTAAAGTTTCCACCTTCTGTTGATCCTTTTTTTTCACTAATTGAATTTGTTCCGTCACCTTATTCTCGATGATCGGAGCAACTGCTTCTCCTACACTTTTCTCGATTCTGCTAATTTCGGAATCAAAACGAGTATTTATGCTCGCAATTTCCGCCTGAACGCCTATCATTGCCTGTTTAAGATTACCGATTTCGGTATTAATCACAACAATATCTTTTTTAATTTCATCAACTTTTGTGTTAACAACTCCAGCATTGTTGTTAACAACGTTAATAGTTTTGTTCTGAATGTCTAGCTTCCTGTCAGTTTTTTTCAGAGTGAGCTTCTTGCTTGGCAGACTGAGCTTTAATTTCTGCCGATTGAGTATCTATCTTGCTAGACTGAGCCTCGATTTCATTAATCAAAACATTCAATAAATCAGTTAAATTCCCGGAAACCAGCGGTTTTACTTCCGTCATTGTCCCCCCGTATTCGTCATCGAGGGCTTCAGATCTGCTTTTCACTTCCGATTCCGAAACACTTTCTAATGTTTGAAATTCCAGTTCTGCTCTCTGTTGCGTTACGGCGGTAGCGTCTTTCATGCTAGCCGCCTGCCCCTGAACAATGGGTTCCGCTGTGAGCGTTTCTCACTGTTCGACCGATTGTTCCGTACCCAAGTCTACCAAATTTGGGTAATTGTTGCCTTCACTCATTTTACTAATTTTCAATATAAAACACAAATCTCAAATCTAATTAGGGTTCCTCCACTACTTGTTCTCCATGACGTAACGACCTGTCCGTAACCAGTACTTTGTTACGAGATTCGCACAATTCAAAATTCGTGTCCAGAACAACCTCAAATCCGAAGATTGTCCTGTCATCAGGTCGCCACGTGTAACCTCCCCCTCACTTATCGATCTTAATGACAGTGAAAAATTAAACTGCGTGCACCTAATGGAAATTTGGGAAAAGCAATCGTCACCGAAGTTAGTTTGTCGGTAAAGAGGGAGGAAAGGGTTACATCTAAATGAAAGGAAAAATGCAAATGGAATTGGTGAAAATTAATTTTGAGAAAAGGGTAAAATTAATAAAGAAAGTAAATGTGCGGTCCTTACGTTAACAATTAATTGGCGTTAATTAGATATTTCAGATTTGGGGAAAATTACAGTCGCCAGTCCTATGGATAACTACTATAATAACTGAAAATGAAAGATTAATGCACATATAATTCGCACTAAAAGCGTGGCAACTGAAGGTTGACTTGTGTTGTGTGAAAACTGAATGTTTGTCAGAAGTAATAAACTTCGCTACACTCTGACTTAATTTAGCAAAAGAATTAATATAACCGGAAAATTGAAAGTTAATTTAGTGACTGAAATTAATAGTGAACTTTGTTTCTGAAGCACTACGAAATCAATAAAATAAGGTTAGTCTTGGACTACCTCAACAATCATTTCAAAAGCTACTTGAATCTACGCAATTTAGAAATAAGAGATTTAACTTTGAACTTGAATTAAACGATAATGAACAATTAACAATAGTAGTACGTACCAAGCTGAGCTGCAGTCACAGGTAAGCTAAATATAGTAACAAAACTCGCTCTCTTACTTTTTACTTGTGTAATCTAAATATTGTAGCCAGCTATAAATACTTTAACTCAACTTTGAAATTAAAGCAGTGAAATGCAATGATATTACTTTAATGCTGGCGTTTGAATTTCAACGACACTCAGGTTCATTCCGGACAAGGAAGGGGTCCTGCTTGGTAATGCAATTGGGACAGCGAGCAACAAAGGTTCATGCTACGTTGCTGTAATTTTGTGAGGCAAACTGAACAGTTGGCAAAGCTGAGGTCTGCCATACAGTTCTAAAACTTTACGTGCTTCCAGTCTTCCCTGTTGGTTGATTGAAGGTTTGAAGTCGTCGATGGAGGAGGTGGCGACAGTCACTCATTGTCGGCCGTCGCTGTTGCCAAGGGTGGATGTTGGCGCGCCTTCTTCTCGACACGGTCACCAGGCGAAACGGGCTCTTGATGTGCGCCAGATAATGCTTCCCGTCCGCCACACCGTGTCAGAAACTATCATGGCAAGTCGAGCGCAATTACATGCTGCCAAACCCCGAAAGCGCGGCAACTCGCGGGAGCGTCACCCTACACACCTGCTCCACCGCCCTACTCCAGCCATATACAGGGTGAGTCACCTAACATTACCGCTGGATACATTTCGTAAACCACATCAAATACTGACGAATCGTTTACACAGACCGAACATGAGGAGAGGGGCTAGGGTAATTGGTTAATACAAACCATACAAAAATGCACGGAAGTATGTTTTTTAACACAAACGTACGTTTTTTTAAATGGAACCCCGTTAGTTTTGTTAGCACATCTGAACATATAAACAAATACGTAATCAGTGCCGTTTGTTGCATTGTAAAATGTTAATTACATCCGGAGATATTGTAACCTAAAGTTAACGCTTGAGTACCACTCCTCCGCTGTTCGATCGTGTGTATCGGAGAGCATCGAATTACGTAGGGATCCAAAGGGAACGGTGATGGACCTTAGGTACAGAAGAGACTGGAACAGCACATTACGTCCACATGCTAACACCTTTTTATTGGTCTTTTTCACTGACACACATGTACATTACCATGAGGGGTGAGGTACACGTACACATGTGGTTTCCGTTAGTCGAATAGAGTGTGTCCCGACATGTCAAGCCAATAGATGTTCAATGTGGTGGCCATCATTTGCTGCACACAATTGCAATCTCTGGCGTATTGAATGTCGTACACGCCGCAGTACAACTGGTGTAATGTCGCCGCAGGCTGCCACAATACGTTGTTTCATATCCTCTGGGGTTGTAGGCACATCACGGTACACATTCTCCTTTAACGTACCCCACAGAAAGAAGTCCAGAGGTGTAAGATCAGGAGAACGGGCTGGCCAATTGATGCGTCCTCCACGTCATGGTAATGTACATGTGCGTCAGTGAAAAAGACCAATAAAAAGGTGTTAGCATGTGGACGTAATGTGCTGTTCCAGTCTCTTCTGTACCTAAGGTCCATCACCGTTCCCTTTGGATCCCTACGTAATTCGGAGCTCTCCGATACACACGATCGAACAGCGGAGGAGTGGTACTCAAGCGTCAACTTTAGGTTACAATATCTCCGGATGTAATTAACATTATACAATGCAACAAACGGCACTGATTACGTATTTGTTTATATGTTCAGATGTGCTAACAAAACTAACGGGGTTCCATTTAAAAAAACGTATGTTTGTGTTAAAAAACATACTTCCGTGCATTTTTGTATGGTTTGTATTAAACAATTACACTAGCCCCTCTCCTCACGTTCGGTCTGTAGAATCGGTTCGTCAGTATTTGATGTGGTTTACGAAATATATCCAGCGGTAACGTTAGGTAACTCACCATATATATACAGGGTGTTAAAAAAGGTGCGGCCAAACTTTCAGGAAACATTCCTCACACACTAATACTAATAAAGAAAAGATGTTATGTGGACATGTGTCCAGAAACGCTTTATTTCTATGTTAGAGCTCATTTTAGTTTCGTCAGTATGTACTGTACTTGCTCGAGTCACCGCCAGTTGGCCCAATTGAAGGAAGGTAATGTTGACTTCGGTGCTTGTGTTGACGTGCGACTCATTGCTCTACGGTACTAGCATCAAGCACATCAGTACGTAGCATCAACAGGTTAGTGTTCATCACGAACGTGGTTTTGCAGTCAGTGCAATGTTTACAAATGCGGAGTTTGCAGATGCCCATTTGATGTGTGGATTAGCACAGGGCAATAGCCATGGCGCGGTAGCTTTGTATCGAGACAGATTTCCAGAACGAAGGTGTCCCGACAGGAAGACAGGAAGACGTTCAAAGCAACTGATTGGCGTCTTGGGGAGCACGGAACATTCCAGCCTATGACTCGCTACTGGGGAAGACCTAGAACGACGAGGACACCTGCAATGGACGAGGCAATTCTTCGTGCAGTTGATAACCCTAATCTCAGCGTCAGAGAAGTTGCTGCTGTACAAGGTAACGTTGACCACGTGATTTGATGGAGAGTGCTACGGGAGAACCAGTTCTTTACGTACCATGTACAGCGTGTGCAGGCACTATCAGCAGCTGATTGGCCTCCACGGGTACATTTCTGCGAATGGTTCATCCAATAATTTGTCAATCCTCATTTCAGTGCAAATGTTCTCTTTACGTATGAGGCTTCATTCCATCGTGATCAAATTGTAAATTTTCACAATCAACATGTGTGGCTGACGAGAATCCGCACGCAATTGTGCAATCACGTCATCAACACAGATTTTCCGTGAACGTTTGGGCAGGCATTGTTGGTGATGTCTTGATTGGGCTCCATGTTCTTCCACCTACGCTCAATGGAGCACGTTAACATGATTTCATACGGGATACTCTACCTGTGCTGCTAGAACATGTGCCTTTACAAGTACGACACAACATGTGGTTCGGAGCTCCTGCACATTTCTTTCGAAGTGTTCGTACGCTTCTCAACAACAGATTCGGTGACCGATGGATTGGTAGAGGCGGACCAATTCCATGGCCTCCAAGCGCTCCTGACCTCAACCCTCTTGACTTTCATTTATGGGGGCGTTTGAAAGCTCTTGTCTACGCAACCCCGGTACCAAATGTAGAGACTCTTCGTGCTCGTATTGTGGACGGCTGTGATACAATACGCCATTCTCCAGGGCTGCATCAGCGCATCAGGGATTCCATGCATTGGAGGGTGGATGCATGTATCCTCGCTAACGGAGGACATTTTGAACATATCCTGTAAGAAAGTGTTTGAAGTCACGCTGGTACGTTCTGTTGCTGTGTGATTTGTGTGATTTGAAGAGAAGTATTAAAATGAGCTCTATCATGGAAAGTAAGCGTTTCCGGACACATGTCCACATAACAAATTTTCTTTCTTTGTGTGTGAGGAATGTTTCCTGAAAGTTTGGCCGTACCTTTTTGTAACACCCTATATATATAGTAAAATAATTACAATATATAAAGACACAGAAATGTCATAACTTCAGGTAACCAAATAAGGAAAAAAATGTATAGTACAATAGATGGAAATAGGAGGATATGCATTTCCAGCATTACAAGGTGTACAAGATCTGAAAGTAATAAAAAATTATCCTTGCTTCTGAGTAATGCACCTAAACCAAAACTCGTTAAAGCAGCATAAAAAAATCAAACGATCATAAGTGCTGATTCACGGAAAACCCTTCCAGGTCGATAGATTTATCGCTTTCGAACTCAGAGTTTCTACATTTAACATTCCATGAATTCTGCTCCAAGAAATGTTACTGGGAATCTGACAAATCCAGTACTTGATATAAAGGTCCATCGATAATAGCTACTTTTTTGACCTGAAAGTAATCCCTTATTGTCAAGTCAAGAACGATTCACATTATGTCCGTCCTTACCTGTATACATTCTGAAGATAAAATCTGGTTTCTGTCGGCATGATTCCCTACTGTGTGCAATTAAAATTAGTTAAATTCGTACTGGTATTCCCACCTCGATGTTTCTGTCATCATGCGTTTGGCTCTTACGATGTCTAACACTATCAATACAGAAGACTTTAGGTACTATGGTCTGTTTACTGAACACCGGTTTCCCCAATCCAGAACCTGGTATTCACAAACACAAATATTTAATGCTGATAGTGAATCGTGTAACACAATTTTCGCTGAAAAAGGTGGAAATAAAACGGCCACTTCTGACACTGATTAGAGCTGGCAGCACATAAATATACATCACACTACCAACTATAATGGCATAGTAACATCTGGAAACTGGCACTGGGAGAAAGTTACGTTCACAAAACTTGTGGACGAGAAAAAAATTTGAAAGGAAGAATACAGAATGTCACGTAATGTAATGATGATCTATACATTGTGGCTGCTAAGATTTTTTATAATTATTGTTTCTCAGTAAAGCTTTAAGAGAAACATATACAGCACGCTACGGTTGTTTCGTGGCGAAGAAAGTGTGGTCAAAATGTTCAGAACTCACTGTATCATAACTGTATTTCGAGTACAAAAAATTCTAATGACCAGCAGTTCACATTGCGACTGTTCGATAAATAGATTATGCGTACCGGTTGGTTTCTAAATGTTTTGACACACTTTTAATATCCATATTACCCAATCTACAGATTACATGAGCCATAAATGCAGGTAGGACTTAAATATATGATGGCAGAGATTCAAACAATATTCTTAACTCTCTTTGGGTTTGGTTCAATATAAGTATAATTTTTTGATTAACCTTCCTGTTTCAATTAACACGTAGGTAGGACTAATGTATCTTGAAAATATTGGCCAAACTGGACACAACTTTAACTAACATGTACTCCCAGTAAACTAACAAAGCTTTTTTTAAATCCTGCCTCTTGTGTTGCATGTTAGACAGCTTTGCAACAGCTAAAATTCGTGAAATAATTCCAAGCTTTTTTTACGTGCTACCTTTTGTGCTGGATGTTAAACAGTTCCGCAATAGCTAAACTTCATGACATTATTTTAAGTCCAGTTTATGCTAAGTCTGTCCAATATGCGAATGTTATCACAAGTCCAAACACTCACTGCCTTCGGAAATATTCTGTGTTGAATCTGCCCAACTTCTAAGTATTCTTACAAATTCAAAACACTTACCGGCTCATAAAAATGAGAATATATAATTTACAAGAATTATTGCAAGACAGGAACACCCGATAACTCGCAAAAATATTGTAAACCCACATGACTTGTTCCACGAAAATTTGCTACGTTTTCCGCTATCAACGTGCCGTTAATTTCACAAGTCCTCAAACTTTTACTTGGAAGATTACAAACACTTCAGACCACGAATTACTCAGCGCTCATGTATACACACGTCTGCACTGCTCCAGATCTCCAGACCAAGATGGCCACAGACTATTTAAGCTCTTAGACCGTCGTTCCAAGAGGTCTCATACAAAGTTTTCCTTACATTTTACCAAACACATGTCGTATATTGCACGCATATTTCTGACATAAAAGACCAGAGTTAACTTTTATCACCTTTAAGATGATGTACTTTGTTACTTGTTGAGCCTTTTGTTTTTCTCATAAACTGCAGTACTGTCAATGTAATTGTTAGTTTGCAATGTTTTACTGTGTGAGAATTATAAATATATAGGAATTAATACATGTGTAGATAAATTCAGTAGCCTAATTTGTCATGCTACAACTAATTTCCTAACTTTATTACCTGTTTTGTGGAAAACTAACCTTAAGTGTTAGTAGCCTCCCGTTTCCATCATGGTAGCTAGAACGTCACGTTCCTCTCCAGTGATCACGTGCACCTGGGTTTTCCCAGCCTACCAGTTTATCTACTCCCTGAAACTGCAGCGCTTTCCTACCGTCGAGGATACCCTGCAAGATGTCGGGTATGAACCTGCTGATACTATCAGTTCCACCTTCCAATGACGGTCGAGGGATTCCGATTAACGCCAACAGCAGTCTTGATAAACAAAGATTCTGATGCTGTCGACATTCGGCGGGTACTGGTATTTCTGCTTTCTACACGAGGCATATCTCAGCCATCTCAGAAACGATTAACGTGGAAATACGGTATATGAGCGAGAAACTCCATGCTTGTTCCTCAGTTATATTCGGTATCTAATTTGCGTTATTCCTATCCACGTCGTGCTTTTGCACTGATATGCAAACCATCTGCATGTAAAGCGTGTAATGCACTTCAGCTAATTTGCCGTTTATTGCGTGTCGCGTCCAAGATCAAAGTCTTGCAGCCTTAATGAATGGATGACAGTTATTTGTTATGGATTGCTATTATGTAATGGATTACTATTATGTAAAGCACTAACCTGTTTCCCAAGAGCATGTAGTCCATTGGCCTTGGCAGTTACGCCTGAGAGTTCTTATTGCGCCTTCCTCGGCAATTCTGGTCGCTGAATTAATATTTGGGAGGTGACAGATAAATACGTTGCGTCTGTGAGAAACGACGCAGAAGGTTTGGGCTGTCACTTTATTGTACCTTCGTAATGAACGAGAAACACATTGATTAGGACATGAAAAAGGAAGTGGTCTTAAACTGACATTGTGTATGAAGGAAGCCATATTTTAAGGAAGTATTATTTATTATGGTAGCTGTCACTTTAATAGCCACTGCAGAAACTGTCGAATCAATACAGAAGACTAAAAGCCACACGTTTCTTTTCTGCTCCATAATTTATTTGTTTGTCTATTTCAATATTTCGTATTTTTTCATACCCTTTGGTGTTAATGTTATATTTTATCTGCTTCATACTCTCGGAATTAATTATCTAACGACTATGTAGCACCATGTAGTCTCATATTCTTCTCATAAGAGAAACACAGTTGGGCAGGAAACTAACAGGTAGGGAGTTAGCACTTTGGATAAATTCAGTGAGAACTTGTTACTGGATCACATAGCTGGAGCGACGACTGTTACAACAGGTTTTTTATTATTATTTACTTGTTGACTATTTTTAGTCAATTACTTTAGCTCTAAGATACCACATACACTGCATGGTAAAATTCTCATATATGTGATATATTAAGATACAGTTATCAATGTATTCTTTTTTTCCCAATCTTTATTACAAAACATCAAAAGGTCACTGGGCCCAGCTGCAGTCTGCCTATTCAGCGGTTTCCAGGGGCAACAAAAAATTGATTATGAATATTCATTATAATTATTGACGTATTTAGGCAGTAGAAAATGCTGCCAATTTATAATAATTAGGGAGTATATGACTATTCTTACATTAAGTGTTTAGCACAATACGTAAAATATTTATGCATTTGTAAAGCAATGTTGAAGATGTTTCGTGCATGCGAGGCTGATTGTTTAAGTAATTATTTCTCTTTTGGGGGAGTCTCGAGGGGGGGGGGGATGACAGGGGGTTTACTTCTATTACAAAAAAGGTATTTAGAATGTAAGAGGATCAAGAGGAATAAGGTAAATTACTTGTCACGGAAACAAATTAGTTTACTTTCTATGGATTGTTCCTGTGACAAGTAATTATTCAGATATAGAACCCAGAAAGCACACTATATACTATTCTACTACAGTCCTTCCCCCCACTGCTAAATCACACATTCTTAAATTTAGAACTCTGCAATACTAAACGCCACTGCTCTATTGAATAATTTAATATCTCGTTGAAGCGTACATATTTTAAAGTCAGATTTTTAAATTGTTTCGTGGCAAGTTCAAAACCATATTTAGTTTCTTATGTATTTAACAAACCTTTCTATATTATAGATTAACATTACCGATGTCAAAGATGTGACTAAGAATAATAATACTTACTTGTAATTTCTCTCTCTTGACCTTTTAAATGAGCCGTGTTAGTGAGTGTACGTTACTAGCGGCACTGATGGAATATTCTTGGGTTTCCCTTCGTACGGCTTCGTCGAAATTCCAGGACGTTTTGATGAATGTCACTCACATCACCTCCTGGTGAAATGTCGAGGTTGCATTGGTAATGCATACACAGGGTGAAACGGGCATAAGTGCGGTAGTACCTTAATAAGTACACTCATGAATGTGTTGGTTGTCTTTTCTCTCCGTCATACACTCTTCTCATAAAGACGTCACAATCTTTACTACTTAATGTTTTCTGCACGGTCTGAACCACACCACTTCGGTACAGACTGACTGTTTTGTGTCCACGTGTCCACACCTGAGCTGCTGCCCAGCCGAAAATAAGCATTAATGACTTGTGTTAGCTATAATTATGAGTCTGCGAATGGCGTGAATACGGATGTAATGTCGATCAATACACCGTCAATACACCGTCCCCAGTCAACAATAGGAATACCTGCACTTATAACCGTTACATCCTGTATATATGCGAGAGGTGGTGGACTCTCCCCAGGTGTGTCGTATGGTGGGGGACGCTGACCGCTATTCGACCCTTACTGCATTCAGTCTTCCCAGACTGGCGAAGTGTCAACTGTTGGGTGCGCTCTTGGCGTTAAGGCTGCCAATACAGGGTCCCATACCGAACTTAGCTGATGGCCCTCGGCTATTGACGAGACTGTTATGGAGTCGTATCTCACTAAATTATTTGATGATGCTCTCCTAAAATTAAATAGCTCGACACAATGTCTCAAATCCTAACGTATGCCTCTCGCTGAGGCTGTGTTTAGCCAGTGCTCAGTCGTCTTTATGCCCCAAGTGTACGCATCAAATGCGTTCCATCCACCGTTGCGAGAAGCAGTGCGCTTTTTCCCGATCCGTTGTCGCCGACACTGTCAAGGAACACCATATACACCTGGTATTCGTAAGTGTATTTGTTGCTTTACCGAACTAAACATATTTTTCCTTTTTGGTAATGGTCGAAAGACAGCCAGTTATTTTTCCCTAAGTTTCTTCCAGTTTGCTTAGGGAGTGCCAGTATAGGAGATAAATGTAAGTTGCTGTTCCTGTTTCCCTACCTCTTATTTGCGGATGGCTGTATCATTCGTTTTCTTCAATGCAAGTCAATCTGCGCTTCGCTATACACTATTCTTGGAGGCAAACAATCTAAGCTGTCACAGAGTATCTCTGTACCAGTGACGTCAGCTTGTTGCATGAAGGTACAGATCCGAGTGAGTCTTTTTTCTATAGACAGCATGTCCTAGGGGACCATCTGTACTTGCTCTTATTAGCATCTCTATACCTGGAAGATGTTTCTTACTTTCTAGCTCCATTGTCAATTGTATGTTTTCATGGACACTGTTCAGGCAGTCCAGTAACTCAGTCAGGGCCTGTCTGCCACGTTCCCACTTGAGGAAGTGTCATCCACGAAAATTACTTGCTCTCGTTTAGGAAGTGTTTGCGTTAAAAGTGATATCAACCGTCGAGCTAGAATGTATGAAGTCGCTAGAAGAAACGGTTCGTTTATTAGCCCGTCCACTACCGCTGGGATATATGTGTCGCGTGATACGCTGCCAGAGGACAATTGGGCATTTGCTGTGTGTTATTTCTTCGTGTAATAAGGGCCGAAGGAAAATATTAGAGACTGCAACTGAAGGTTATGCTGTCTTAATTATTACTTAGAGTTGGGACTGTATGGCAGATGTTTTATTTTTATTTTTTGTGATGTGATTGCTTTTCCACTATTGAATATCCTGGGACGTCTATCATGGAGCTCTCTTGTATCAGTTTTACAGAATATGGGACTCCTTCCAAAACTAAATTAATAGCACTCACTCTAACCAAAGCCAAATCGAAATTTAAGTTCAGAGGAGAAATTTCTGAACCATTACTTATAAAAACACATTTAAGTCATGATGACTGTCTATCACCATTGCTGTTCAACTATACGCTGGAATATAGAGTATAATAAGAAAATAGTACAAGCACCTCCCAAAGAATATAAGAATTGGAAGTGCTAAAAAAAATATAACTTTGAAGTGCTTGGGATTTGCTGATGATCTTAGTCTCCTAGCCAACAATGTTCAAGAAAACAGGCAACAAGTTAAATCACTACAAGTAATGGCACAGAACTTCCTCAGGCTGTCATTAAAAAAAAAAAAGAACCAGAGATTATGCTAACTGATTAACCACTTGCGAACAGAATTACAAGAGGAGAACAATAAATCAAAATTGTTGATCAATTTAAATATGTCGGTTAAATCGTAACTTACAGTCTAAATGAGAGCCCATCTTGGAAAAATGGAATAAAAAACTGAAAAAGTTAATTACATTACCAAAACGAAAGACGACGAAAGAAGCCTCCCCATTGATGCTAAATTAAAACATTAAATAGTATTTACACTACCAGAAAGAACCTATGCAACTGAAACCATCTTCAAAACAACTAATACACTAGAAATTGATAAAATGCTGAAGACAAAAAGAAGAATAATTAGGACATTTGTACATAAACACTATCAAGTAAATGGGCATTGGAGAACAGCTTCAAATGAAAGAGTGTACAAGAAACAGCAGTGTGCATAATCAGGAACAAGCGTTTATCGTTCTTTGGATATCTGATGAGAACACGAGCAAACAGAATTAGCAAGCGAATTATTAAAAAAATTGTGCAACAGTAACACTGAATGGACCACATAAATTAAGGAAGATATAAGAGAACTCCAAATTACAGTAAATGAAATAAAAAACTAAACAGAGGAAATCAGAATACTGCAAGACGCCCAAGTCAGACTACAAAAATGAAGACCAATAAAAGAGCTACGGTAGAGTGATCTCAGACGGAGCAAGAAAGAAAATATCGAAAAGAATGAAAAAGTATTGGGCAGACAGATGGGCAAAACTCCTTCCATATTACAATAAATTTCAATAATCCCTAAATAACCACTGCACTAATGGACTGTATTATTCGATTATTATTGAATTTCATTGTATTACTGAAAAACAGCAGCCTGTATAAACTTAGAGTGTTCCAGTGGAGACCATAAGATAAAAAATGAAATAAAAGTAAATGCATCGTTTCAATTTCACCTCTTCTGTTTCTGCATAAATGCAAACTTAACTCACGCAATCTAATGGGCGGAAGGTGTTGTGAGAGGAGAGTTATATGTGTTCACCTTTAGAAAATATTGTGTTCAGGCACTTTATACACTGACTGAAAAACAGTCGCAGCACCAAGAAGGAGTAGTGTTATATATACGAAAGATGGTCGCCTCGTTTCTACGTCTGATAGATGATGTCTGTTCAAATTTCGCGCCAGTCCCATAAGAGGAGTCCCAGGAACACCGCTATGAGGATGCAGACCAGGTTATTTTTTTATTTATTCGCATGACTGACATGCAGCTTAAAATTACAGGTATATAACATTAGTAATACTATATATAACAGGAACACGAAAATACATGACTACATACAAAACTAACTGAATGTCAATATCTAAGTTTCCAATCCATCTATTGGTTATGACCTGTAGATTAAAATTGAAGAAACTGCAAAAATGTGGGACCTGGATAAACTGACTAAACCAGAGGTTGTACAGAGTTTCAAGGAGAGCATAAGGGAACAATTGACAGGAATGGGGGAAAGAAATACAATAGAAGAAGAATGGGTAGCTTTGAGGGATGAAGTAGTGAAGGCAGCAGAGGATCAAGTAGGTAAAAAGACGAGGGCTAGTAGAAATCCTTGGGTGACAGAAGAAATACTGAATTTAATTGATGAAAGGAGAAAATATAAAAATGCAGTAAATGAAGCAGGCAAAAAGGAATACAAACGTCTCAAAAATGAGATCGACAGGAAGTGCAAAATGGCTAAGCAGGCATGGCTAGAGGACAAATGTAAGGATGTAGAGGCTTATCTCACTAGGGGTAAGATAGATACTGCCTACAGGAAAATTAAAGAGACCTTTGGAGAAAAGAGAACCACTTGTATGAATATCAAAAGCTCAGATGGAAACCCAGTTCTAAACAAAGAAGGGAAAGCAGAAAGGTGGAAGGGGTATATAGAGGGTCTATACAAGAGCGATGAATTTGAGGACAATATTATGGAAATGGAAGAGGATGTAGATGAAGATGAAATGGGAGATATAATACTGCGTGAAGAGTTTGACAGAGCACTGAAAGACTTGAGTCGAAACAAGGCCCCGGGAGTAGACAACATTCCATTAGAACTACTGACGAAACTCTACCATTTGGTGAGCAAGATGTATGAAACAGGTGAAATACCCTCAGACATCAAGAAGAATATAATAATTTCCATCCCAAAGAAAGCAGGTGTTGACAAATGTGAAAATTACCGAACTATCAGTTTAATAAGTCACGGCCGCAAAATACTAACGCGGATTCCTTGCAGACGAATGGAAAAACTGGTAGAAGCCGACCTCGGGGAAGATCAGTTTAGATTCCGTAGAAATGTTAGAACACGTGAGGCAATACTGACCCTACGACTTATCTTAGAAGCTAGAGTAAGAAGAGGCAAACCTACGTTTCTAGCATTTGTAGACTTGGAGAAAGCTTTTGACAATGTTCACTGGAATACGCTCTTTCAAATTCTGAAGGTGGCAGGGGTCAAATACATGGAGGGAAAGGCTATTTACAATTTGTACAGAAACCAGATGGCAGTTATAAGAGTCGAGGGACATGAAAGGGAAGCAGTGGTTGGGAAGGGAGTGAGACAGGGTTGTAGTCTCTCCCTAATGTAATTCAACCTGTATATTGAGCAAGCAGGGAAGGAAACAAAAGAAAAATTCGGAGTAGGTATTAAAATCCATGGTGAAGAAATAAAAACTTTGAGATTCGCCGATGACATTGTAATTCTGTCAGAGACAGCAAAGGACTTGGAAGAGCAGTTGAATGGAATGGATAGTGTCTTGAAAGGAGAGTATAAGATGAACATCAACAAAAGCAAAACGAGGATAATGGAATGTAGTCGAATTAAGTCGGGTGATGCTGAGGGAATTAGATTAGGAAATGAGACGCTTAAAGTAGTAAAGGAATTTTGCTATTTGGGGAGCAAAATAACTGATGATGGTCGAAGTAGAGAGGATATAAAATGTAGACTGGCAATGGCAAGGAAAGCGTTTCTGAAGAAGAAAAATTTGTTAACATCGAGTATAGATTTAAGTGTCAGGAAGTCATTTCTGAAAGTATTTGTATGGAGTGTAGCCATGTATGGAAGTGAAACATGGACGATAAATAGTTTGGACAAGATGAGAATAGAAGCTTTCGAAATGTGGTACTACAGAAGAATGGTGAAGATTAGATGGGTAGATCACATAACTAATGAGGAAGTATTGAATAGAATTGGGGAGAAGATAAGTTAGTGGCACAACATGACTAGAAGAAGGGATCGGTTGGTAGGACATGTGTTGAGGCATCAAGGGATCATAAATTTAGCATTGGAGGGCAGCGTGTAGGGTAAAAATCGTAGAGGGAGACCAAGAGATGAATACACTAAGCAGATTCAGAAGGATGTAGGTTGCAGTGGGTACTGGGAGATGAAGAAACTTGCACAGGATAGAGTAGCATGGAGAGTTGCATCAGACCAGTCTCAGGACTGAAGACCACAACAACAACAACAATCCATGTAAGATCAGTATCGTCAGCTTTCATGAGGTCACTCCAACTCTCTTGGTAAGAAGGCGAGGGGCATTTATCTCTAATGTGCTTGGTTGTCTGTTTCGGAGCCCCACAGTCACAAACTGGAGACTCTGTAGCACAACATTTGTGAAGGGTCTGCGCATCGTTCATGCCCAGTGCGAGCTCTGTTGTATCTGAGCCACAGGTTCCTGTCAAGTTCCGTGCCAGCAGCATTACTATTATACTTTAGATACCACTCACGCTCTTCAGGATTTTCAATGATTTGACAGTTCTTGTTCCAATTGCCTCTCACTTCAGTATTACTAGCATCTAAATTTTCTGCTTGCCGTAATGGTGGCTTTCTTGAGCAGAGTCTATTTTGTCGTAAACTTGGTTTGTTGTATGGGTAATTCCAGGTTCTACTGTACCTTGCGGTATTCCCTAAGCAAGACCTCGCTTCTGCTGATTGTGGGCGGATGGATGTTGCTCAGAAGAGGAATCCAACAAATCGGCGTTGTTCGGATTGCCCCAGTTACTAACCGCATACTGTTGTTCAACTAAACGTCAATCAAGTTGGAGTGGCAGCTGTTTAGCCACACGGGAGCACAGTACTCGGCTGCTGAGAAGACAAACGCAGTGGATGATGTGCGCAAGGTATCTGATGAAGCTCCTCGTGTCATTCCACAAACTTTCTGAAAAATGTTGTTACGCTTTTTTATCTTGGCAGCAGTATTTTCAAGATGTTTCCTACATAAGAAGGTGAGACCAAGGGTGATACCATGGTACTTAGGGTAGTTGTTATGGCAAAGAGTATTTCCGTTAAGTTTCACTCTGAGCTCAGCGTTAGCTCGTTTGTTATTCAGATGGAATGTACATTCTTCAGTTTTACTTCTACTGGGATTAAGTCGCCATTTTTTAAAATAGGCGCTCATATCGGCTAGATCTTGTGTGAGAATTGTCTCCGCTCATCCAAGATTCTTGGTTCTACGAGCAAGAGCAATATCGTCCGCGTAGCAGAATTCTGTTGACTTGGTATTCGGGAGAGCGCAGATATATAGGTTGAATAATAGGGGGGCTAAGGTAGAGACCTGTGGTAGACCATTACTTAATCTCCTCTCCTTGCCCACGTGTTCTCAAAAGTAAACACGGAAATATCTATTGTTTATCATGGTACTGATGAGAGTTACAGTTTTTCGGCAACGTATTTTTTTTAGTAATTTGTATATCATCCCTTCTCTCCAGAATGTGTCGTATGCTGTGGTTAGGGTATGAACGCAACAAATGTCTTCACGTTATCTTGGAAACCAGCCTCAATAAAAGGTGTTAGGGCAAGTACCTGGTCACAGCAACTTCTCTGTGGCCTGAAACCCGCTTGCTCAGCTGGCATATGTTACAGAATGAGTCCTTTGATTCTATTATATATGAGCCTCTCCAAGAGTTCATGAGTACAGCTCAAAAGGGAAATTGCTCTGAAGCTTTAAGGATGGTCAGCTGGTTTACCTGGTTTCAAAACTACCACTATTTTTGTTCTGTTTAGCTCGTTGGGCAGTGATCCACTGTCTAGGATGTTGGAGAAGAAACGGACCAGCCATTTCTACCCTCATTACCCATGTTTATCAGAAATACCAGGTGTTTAGCCCCCAGGGGCTTAGCATTCATTTGCTGGGTATGGGCTTGGCGACCCCGGGGTTTGTGAGCTGGGCACTGGTAAGCGCCGTCAGTCCCCTGTCACCGTAAGCTCTGGGAATACTTCAGCTACCATCATGCGGCGCGGCGGTGGAATGCTGTGTGTCTCAGGGAATGAGGGTCTTGGCTTGACCGCCCAGATCGCGAGGATGGAATAAACCTCTATAAACAGCCCCTCAATCTCAAGGTGTGCTGCGCGCTGATAAGATGCATGGCTGTTGAGGTGGAACAGTCGTTAGCGGGCAACCTCTGGGGAACCTGCCGCACCTCAGTTGTATAAGGCTTACCTAGGCACGCAGGGTTCTGTCTAGGTGGACTTCTAGTTCCCTAGCTGCTCGTGGAACCGAGATGGAACCCTCGAACTTTTTTCTTCTCATCCCAGCGGAAAGGGTGGGCCGCTGGCAGGTTCTAGCACCCAATCTAACAAGAGGGCTCGTGTAGCCAGTCCTCCTGATTCAGTTAGTAGTAACAGAACGCATTCTGCTTCGCAGAATCTGTTTCTTACAATTAAAAGAAAAGATGGGAGTTTCGATAAAGTTTCACCATTTTATATACAGAAGGGCTTAGAAGGTATTGCTGGCACATTAAAATCTGTAAAGCGCTTGCAAAATGGCACCTTGTTGGTTGAAACATCTAGCTTCCAGCAAGTCCAGAACCTTCAGAAGACACAATTTCTTGGGGAGTTTGCGATAGAGACTGAATTTCACAACACCTTGAACTACAGCAAGGGTGTTGTGACTTGCCGAGATCTCGTTGACATTCCCCAAGATGAACTGAAGGCTGAATGGTCCCGGGAAGGAATTGTCGACGTGCAACACGTTATGAAATAGGTAGATGGTGCTCTCATGAAGTCTGACTCATTTATCCTTACGTTTAACAGCACCAAATTGCCAGAGCATGTGAAGGCAGGTTTCCTACGTCTCAGTGTATGGCCTTATTACTCCAACCCCATGTGGTGTTTTAAACGCCAACACTTTGGACACACTACTCTCGGCTCTAAAGGGGAAGCCACTTGCGGGAAATGTGGTAAAGCCACCCATGAGGGAGTTGGTTGCTCCTCTCCTCCCAAGTGTGTCAACTGCTCTGGGGATCACCCTGTGTGGAGTAGGGAATGCAGAGTTTTCCTTGAGGAACGGAAGATCCAGGAACTTAAAACCACCAAACGCATCCCGTATGGTGAGGCAAAGAAAATCTACAAGTCCATGCAGCCGCCCACGTTCGCTGCCTCCTTTTCTTCCATTTTGAAACAGCCAGGCTTGAAAACCGATGCCGCTACACAAACGGAGGTTGCTACTGTCAGCACTAGCATCTGCGTTTGTCAATGTACGTGTGCTGCTGCCATTCATGTGAAGTCTGCTGCTCCCCACCCGGCCTTCTGACCAGGCCGTGGTAGCTGACATCATGGAACTTCCTGCCCCTTCCCGGGTCCAGTCTTGTGCACTGCCCAGCGCTGCTACACCCCCTACTGCTTCTGAGGTTTTTGCTCCAATGCCACCTCAGGCCAGAAAATCTAAACCAAAGCCAAAGGTAAAGACTCGCCCACTGAAGGAAACTGAAGTTATACAGTCTGCTGGTGTTGAAGTCATTCTCTCTGACGTCTCTCTCGACTCCTTTTCAGAGGCGATGGAGGTTGATGTCAGACTGGGGCAATCATCTCGCCCCAAAACTGAGCATCCACCTGTTGTGGACTCTCCTCCCTGACAGAAAGTGAGAATGAAGGTACTCCCACCCTGATAGATGGCTCCCATTATACAGTGGAACATGAATGGATTCCGGGCACATGTGGAGGAACTGAACCTCCTAGCACCCTGTGCTTGTGTTTACAGGAAACGCATTTAAAACCATCTGATGCTCCTGTACTAAGGGGCCATACGTTACATCGCAAAGATGACCTGACTGGAGAAAGGGCCAAAGGTGGAGTCGCCGTGTTTGTCAATAATGACCAGCACTCCTCTGCTCTCCCCCTGGATACTAACATGCAAGCAGTTGCAGTTGAAATTCATTCCTGTTGGAGGCTTACTGTTTGCTCCCTTTATTTACCTCCTCTGGATGCAGTGAACTTAGAGGCTCTCACAGATCTTATCGCACAACTCCCCCGTCCCTTTCTCTTCGTGGGCGACTTCAATGCCCATCTTGTCCTGTGGGGCTCCACTTCTCTTTGCGCTCGAGGTCGAGTTTTGGAGAGCCTCCTAACATCTCAAGTATTGTGCATCCTCAACACTGGTAATCCGACTCATTTCTCTGCTGCTGCTGGGTCATTCTCAGTCATTGACCTATCTTTCTGCTCTCCAACCCTCATGGACTCTGTTCACTGGGAGGTCATTGACGACCTTCATTCCAGCGATCACTACCCCATCCGCATTCATCTCCTGGATGGTGCATTGCTGGAGCAGAGGCCGCCATCGTGGATGATTAGCAGGGCTAACTGGCAAATGTTCAGTCAGTATGCTGTCTTTAAACGCCACAACAGCGTACAGGAATGGGTGGATCACATGACGCTAGAGATCCATCATGCTGTTGACCTGTCCATACCAAACTATTTTGGCCCTCTTAAGCGGCGCCTTGTGCCTTGGTGGACAGAAGAGTGCCATTCAGCCATCCGGGACAGGTGTGCTGCTCTTCGACGATTTAAATGCCGCCCAACAGCGGTCATCTTACCGCCTTTCGAATCGCGAGAGCCAGGGCACGCCGTGTCATTAAAGAGGGCAAGAAAAGGTCATGGCAGGAGTTTCTGAGCTCCATCAACCGTTCCACTTGTTCCACAAAAGTATGGAAAGCCATCAGAAGGATTTCCGGTGAATGCAGCCGTTTACCAATAACTGCAGTCTTGAACCAGGGATGCCTCTAAACGACACCCAGAGCCATTGCTCAGACGGTGGCAGATCATTTTGCACAAAGTACTGCCACTGCAAATCTTGATCCAGTGTTTCATCGCTACCGAGCGACTGTCGAAAGAGCAAACTTGGACTTTGGGTCGAACAGTTCTGAGGCCTACAACTCCCCTTTTTCCATGTGGGAACTTGAATCGGCATTTACTGAGACTTCTGACACTGCACCAGGAAATCCTCCTCGAATGTTTTAATCTCATATGGCAGACAGGAGTGTTCCCCACCTCGTGGAGGGAGTCAATTCTCATCCCTCTCCTCAAACCAGGAAAGAACCGCACATGTCCCAGTAGTTATCGGAGTATTGCCTTGACAAGCTGTGTCGGAAAGACCTGGAACGGATGGTTAACCGTCTTCCAGTCTGGCTGCTAGAGATCAGACAGCTCCTTAGCCGCTCTCAGTGTGGATTCCGAAAATTTCGGCCCACGGTCGACAACCTGACCCTCCTAGAGGCGGCTATTTAGCAGGCTTTCCTCTGTCAGCATCACTGTATCGGTATCTTCTTTGATATCAGTAAGGCATATGATACTACTTGGAGACACTGTATTCTTGTACAACGGTGTCCCCCAGGGCAGTGTTTTAAGCGTTACCCTCTTTGCCATAGCCATCAACAGTATTACGCCTACAGTGAGGAGTCCAGTACAGTGCTCCTTATTTGTGGACGACTTTGCTGTTTTCTGTTCCTCCTCCAGTGTTGCAACTGTGAGCCGTCAGTTGCAGCTAACAGTGCGGCGGTTAGAGGAGTGGGCTGCAAAGACGGGTTTTAGGTTTTCTGCCGGTAAGTGTGTTTGTGTTCATTTTAATCGTTCTTGTCGTCTTTTTACTTTGCCTGCCTTGCATACGGGGGATACTGTCCTACGTTTTAGAGACACACTGCGGTTTCTGGGCCTAATTTTTGACTCCAGGTTGTCATGGCTGCCACACCTACGTGACTTGAAAGCCAGAACCCTGAAGGCACAGAACATCCTCAAGTGCCTCAGCCATAGGTCTTGGGGAGCGGACAGGGCGCGTCTCCTTCAGTTTTATTGAGCTTTTGTGCGTTCCCAGCTGGACAATGGGTGCACAGTGTATGGGTCAGTGAGGCCGTCTTATCTGCAGATCTTTGACGCTGTCCACCATGCTGGGATTCGACTGGTCACAGGTGCTTATCGGACCAGTCCCATACCCAGCCTCTGTGCTGAGGCTGAGGAACCGCCACTTACCATCCGGCGGAAGCTCCTGCTGGTGCGCCAGGCTTGTAAGTTTCTTGCAGCTCCTACCTCGCCTGCTCACCATCTTGTTGCTCATCCACCTCTGGACCACCTTTTTTCCCACCGTCCCGGGCTACCTTTCCGTTTGGGATCTGTGTGCAATGTGTGCTAGAGTCCCTCGGTGTGGAGTCTGTACAACTCCAAATCCTGGGTTTTACCCGCCTGCCACCCTGGTTACTGAAGAGGCCCGGAGTGATTTTAGATTTATTGCAGTACCAGAGAGATTGCACTCCTGCCACCGTTTTTAATGTAGTATTTTCTGCCATTTTATCTGAGCACCACGACTATGTAGCCGTTTTTATGGATGGGTCGAAACAAGGGGATTCCGTTGGTTGCTCTGTTGTTTTTCCGGATCGTGTCCTCAAGGTCCGACTGCCTCAGACTTCTACTGTCTTTGATGCAGAATTGTCTGCGATCTTGCGGGCACAGGAGCAGATGAGACATTCTTCCTGTTCTAATTTTCTTATCTGTTCCGATTCCCTAAGTGCCCTTCGCTCTATGTAACGTTTGTATCCAGCAGATAAAATAGTCCAGACCATCCAGGATGCCCTCCTCCAACTACAGCGATTGGGGAAGGTGGTGGCTTTCTGCTGGGTTCTGGGGCATGTCGGCATTGCTGGGAATGAAAGGGCAGATCTTGCAGCCAAGGAGGCATGTCTCGATCCACAAGTATCTCAGTGTGCTATACCCCTGCACGCACTTACCTCGCTGTTGAGCTCATGAGTCATGTGTCGGTGGGAGGATGAGTGGCTGGAAGTGACTGACAATAAGATCCGTAAATTAAAGGCCACAACGCCTGTGTGGTGTACTTCCTTTCAGCCCCATCGACGGGACGAGGTTCTCCTCACTCGGCTTCGGATAGGCCACAGCCGTATGACGCATATCTTCCTGCTCCGGTGGGAGGACCCTCCAATGTGTTACTTATGGCGTCCAGTTCACTGTGCGCCACGTTTTATTGCATTGCGTTTTATTTTCTGACCAGCAGGCCGCGGCTGACTTGCCAGCGGACCTGCCATCTCTTTTAGGTCCCTCAGGGGGCTCACCATTCGTTTGCTGGGTACGGGCTTGGCGAACCCGGGGTCCTCGAGCTGTGGACTGGTGTGCGCCGCCAGTCTGCTGATACCGTAAGCTCTGGGCATGCTTCAGCGACCACCGTGTAGTGCGACAGTGGAACGTTGTGTGTCATAGGGACTGGGGACCTTGGCTTGATTGCCTGGATCGCGAGGACGGTATATACTTCTATAAAAAAACCTTTAGTCTTAAGGCGTGCTGCGCGCTGATATGATGCATGGCTGTTGAGGTGAAACAGTCACTAGCGGGCAACCTCTGGGGAACCTGCCGCCTCTCAGCTGTACAAGGCATATCCAGGCATGCGGGGCTCTGTCTGGATGGAAATAAGTTTCCCTAGCTGCTCGTGGGACATCCATGGATACCACGAATTCTTCCTCTTTTCCTCCTTCTAATTTTTCGCTGGCCAGTGGGATGGGTGGACCGCTGATAGGCACTACCACCCAATCAAACAAGAGGGCTAGGTTAGCCAGTCCTCCTGACTCAGGTGTCAGCAAACGTACAGCAGTTCAGAGTAACAGAGCACATACTGGCAACCAGAATGTGTTTTTAATAATAAAAAGGAAAGAGGGTTCCTTTGAAAAGGTTTCGCCATTCTATATCCAAAAGGGTCTAGAAAGAATAGCTGGAACTTTAAAATCAGTGAAGCGTTTACAGAATGGGACACTGCTTGTTGAAACATCAACTTCTCAGCAAGCAGTTAACCTACAAACAGCTAAAAGCGTGGGGGAATACACTATCGATACAGAGCTTCACAGCACCCTGAACTCCAGTAAGGGTGTTGTTGCCTGTAGGGATCTCGTTGACATTTCTGTAGAAGAATTAAAGAGTGAGTGTGCTCAGGAGGGAATTGTTGACGTTCAGAACATCATGAAAAGGGTGGATGGCAAACTGGTGAAATCTGACTCCTTCATTCTTACTTCCAATACCCCCAAACTCCCAGAACACGTCAAGGCAGGATTTATTCGACTAAACGTACGGTTGTATGTCCCAAACCCAATGCGCTATTTTAAGTGCCAGCGTTTTGGGCATACAGCTCTAGGACGTAAAGGAGAAGCGATGTGTGGCAACTGTAGTATGGCTGCCCATGACGGAGTTGACTGTTCGTCTCCTGTCAGGTGTATAAACTGTTCTGAAAGCCACCCTGTTTGGAGTAGGGACTGTAGAATCTTCCTAGAGGAACGTAAAATACCAGAAATAAAAACAACTAAGCGTATCCCCTACAGTGAAGTCAAAAAGATCTTTAAGGCCATGCAGCCCCCCACATTCGTTACGTCTTTTGCCTCCATTGTTCAGAAGCCGCCATCCAAAAGTCGATTCACCTACACAGACGGAGGTTGTTAGTGTTGGCACGAACACCTGCACATGTCAGTGCACTTGCAAGGCAGCAAGTGTATCAGAGCCTGTAGCCCCTCCTCGAAAAGCAGAGAAAGGTACAGTAGCTAAAATTTAAGAGCCCCAGGCATGTCCGATGGCCGAGGCTGTTCCAAAGCCCAGCATGGTCATGCTCCAGTTCCAGCAAAGCCCCCTAAACGAAGGGAAGCATACGTCAAGCAGCACCAACAGAATAAATCGGTTGGTAATCCCTCGGATCATGTTAATGTGGTCCCACCAGACGCTTCATCAGTCTCTTTCCCAGAGCTGATGGAGTCTGAGAATATGGGGCAATCATCTCGCCCCAAGACTGAGTTTCCACCCGCTGCGGTCTCCCCACCTCGGCGGAAAGAGAGGCAGAAAATACAACCACCGTGATGGCTCCCATATTACAATGGAACCTGCAAGGGTTCAGGACACATGTGGAGGAACTACGTCTATTGATTCAGGATAGACCTATGTGTCTATGTCTGCAAGAGACAAATTTCAGTGAAACATACACCCCTGAGCTACGTGGTTATGTCCTCCACAAAAAGGATGACCTGAGTGGACAGAGAGCTCGAGGAGGAGTAGGTATCTTCATCAACACCGACTACCACTCCTCGCCTCTCTCCCTCACGACGAATTTACAGGTAGTTGCAATATTAGTACATGTGTGTCATATGCTAACAGTATGTTCGCTTTACCTGCCCCCACATGATGTGCTCGACGAAGAGGCTCTCAGTGATCTTCTTACACAGCTCCCCCACCCCTTCATCCTCTGTGGTGATTTTAATGCACACAATATGCTTTGGGGCTCTGTGAGTACTAGCCCCAAGGGTAGAGCAATCGAGAGGCTTCTTCTGTTTTCCAGTGCCTATTTGCTACATACAAGTCAAAGCACGCATTTTTGCATTGCAACTGGATCGTTCCCTGCCTTTGATCTATCGCTTTGCTCTCCAGCCATCGCCCACATTGCTGAATGGGAAGTGATGACTTACATGGCAGCGATCACTTCCCCATCTGGATTCACCTTCCACATGCAGTGGAACCAGAAAGGAAACCGCCTCGATGGGTGCTCGGTAGAGCCAACTGGGCACTGTATAGTCAGCTAGCTTAGTTTGAACATCGAGTCAGTGTCCAGGAATGGGTGGAATATATTACTGAAATGATCCACCGCGCCAGTGAAGCGTCCATCCCACAGTCCACGGGACAACCGAAGCGGCAGCCTGTCCCTTGGTGGAGCGACGAATGCCGCTCTGCAATCAGGGCTAGGCGGGCAGCTCTGCGTAGGTTCAAATGCCAGCCAACTGTAGAGAACCTTGCAGCCTTTCGGGTGGCGAAGGCAAAGTGTCGTAGGATTATACGAGAGAGCAAGAAGAGGTCGTGGCAGCAGTTCCTGAACACCATCAATCGTTCTACACGAAGTTCCATTACATGGGAGACCATCAGGAGGATTTCTGGGAGAGGTGGGAGGTGCCCTATGGCTGCTATAATGTGGAATGGTACTCTCCAAACGACACCAAAAGATATTGCCAGTCTATGGCGGCTCATTTTGCCGCTATTACTGCAACCGCCAGTTAGAATTCAGCTTTCCAGCCCCCCCAGAGTGGCTGCTGAGAGGAGCAGTTTTGACTTCCGCTCACCAAATACAGGAGAGTACAACTGCCCATTTTCCATGTGGGGACTGGATTTTGCATTGTGTGGGGCTCGTGATACATCCCATGGTCAGGATAGAATCCACTATAACATGCTGCGGCACTTCACAGGGAGAAATAAAGAAATCCTCCTCCGACTTTTTAATCTTGTTTGGATGTCCGGTCACTTCTCCGACTCGTGGCATGAAGCAATTTTAATTCCTCTTTTAAAACCTGGGAAAGACCGCACGTGCCCGGGTAGTTACCGTAGTGTTGCCCTCACTAGCTGCGTGGGAAAGATCTTAGAGCGGATGCTCAACCGCCGCCTTGTCTGGATGTTAGAATCCAGACAACTCCTTAGTCGCTTTCAGTGTGGTTTCAGGAGGTATCGCTCCACCTTTGATAACCTGGCCCTCCTGGAGGCGGCTATACAACAGGCTTTCCTGCTCCAACATCACCTGTTGGGAATATTTTTTGACATTGAAAAGGAATACGACACTACTTGGAGGCATCTTATCATCAGGCAGCTCCACGAATGGGGTTTTCGTGGATGTCTTCCCAATTTTATTCGGTCCTTCCTGTCGCCACGTTGTTTTCGGTACCGAGTCGGAGACGTACTGTCTATTCGCTTTGAACAAGAGAGCGGTGTCCCTCAAGGTAGTATTTTAAGTGTGACGGTCTTTGCTATTGGTATTAATAATATTACATCTGCCGTGAAAAGTCCTGTGCAGTGTTCCTTGTTAGTGGACGATTTCTCTGTATTTTGCTCTTCTTCAAGCCTTGCAACGACGACTCGTCAGTTGCAACTCACTCTGCGACGTTTGGATGAATGGGCACAGAAGAGTGGTTTTAAGTTTTCAACTGATAAGTCAATGTGTGTTCTTTTTAGCCGTTCTCGTTCCAATTTTGACTTGCCTGAGTTGAGGATGAGGGACACCGTTCTGAATTTTAAAGACACTGTGAAGTTTCTGGACCTCACTTTTGATTCTAAGCTTACGTGGCTGCTACACATTAAGGAACTGAAAAAACGGTCTCTTAAGGCGCTGTCTATTTTAAAATGTCTTAGTCACCACACATGGGGAGCAGACAGGACATGTCTGCTCCGGTTTTACAAAACCCTCGTGCGGTCCCGGCTTGATTATAGATGCACGGTATATGGGTCTGCAAGACGCACTTATTTGAAGCTGTTGGATGTGGTGCACCATGAGGGGATTCGGTTGGCCACTGAGGCGTTCAGAACAAGCCCCATACTGAGCCTCTGTGCAGAGGCAGGTGAACCGCCACTTCACCTCCGGCGGCGTCTACTAATGGTGCGCCAGGCCTATAAAACATTATCCACACCGTACACACCTGCATACCACACTGTTGCTCGGCCTCCACTGGAAAGGCTTTTTCGCAACCGGCAACGAGCAACAAGGTCCTATGGGATTCGTGCAAAGGATTGCATTTTAGAGATGGGTGTGGCCGGTTTTAATGTTTCACGTCGAGGTAGGAGCAGATATCCACCTTGGCTCCTCCAGAGGCCCAGCCTGATTTTAGATTTGTCAAATTTTAAGAAAGACAGTACATCATATTTTACTTTCAAATCTTTGTTTTTTAACATTTTAGATAGGCATCATGATTTTACAGTAGTCTACACTGATGGATCCCAACAGGGGGATTTTCTTGGCTGCTCAGTAGTGTTCCTCGAACGTGTCATCAGGATTCGCCTTCCCCAGGAATACATTGTTTTTTCCGCAGAACTTCGCGCAATCCCGAATGCACTGGAGCAGATACGGTGTACTCAGGGCAAACACTTTCTAATTTGCTCTGACTCACTGAGAGCATTACGGTCACTGCAGAACCTGTACCCAGCGGAGAAGTTGGAACAGCTGATTTACGACCAACTGTACATCCTCCAGCGACAGGGCAAGCAAGTGTCCTTTTGCTGGGTGCCAGGGCATGTGGGCATACGGGGAAATGAACAAGCTGATCGAGCTGCCAAGGACGCTTGCAGATTACTGGAGGTGACAAAATGTTCTATTCCTTTGCAAGGTGTCGTTTCTGTGCTGCGGCAGAAGTCTATGCAATTGTGGGAGGAGGAATGGCTGGCGGTAAGGGAAAATAAGCTGCGGTTGGTGAAACCCACAATCCAGCCGTGGTGATCCTCCTGTCGGTCACCTAGGCGGGACGAAGTGACCCTTACATGTCTTCACATAGGGCACTGTCCTCTTACGCATGCCTTCTTACTACGGCGAGAGGAACCCCGCTGTGTGATGCCTGTGGCGTACGAATCACTGAACGCCACATTTTAGTTGAGTGTGATTTATATCGTTCTGTCAGGGCGGAAGTTAATATTAGTGGGGATCTGCCCTCAATTTTAACCGATGACGAGGCGAGTGTCAAGAAAGTTTTAAGGTACTGTGATGCTTCTGGGCTTCAGCCTAAAATTTTAGGTTGGAATTTTTAGTGTGTTGCCGAGTGGCTGACCACTCCTTTTTATTCTTGTAATAGGCCAGTTCCAAACATGTGCTATGTGTTTAATTTTAACCCCTTCCCCTAAGTTCTCTTGCAGTTCTTCTCTTTATGTGCTGCTTTCCACTTTGCTACTGTTGACATGCGCACTGCCTATGTAGACTGTCACCTTTAATTTCAGTCCTATTTTTGCACTTGCTGCATTTTAGTGACACTCGTCCGTTGTTGTTTCCGTTCGGGCGCTAAAGACTACACTGCTGAGCGCCCATAACACCATATCCATCCATCCATCCATCCATCTCTTTTAGGCAACACTCGGACGAATGTGGTTAAAGTTTTAAAGTTCTGTGCCATGTCAAATGTTTTTATAAAGGTTTTAGGGAGAGGACCTTAATTTGCTCACTGTGTGACAATCTCGCCCATCTTTTATGTAAGTGGCCAGCCAATGACAATTTTTTGTGGCATTCTTGTTGCTATGTTTTCGATTTTCTTACTTTTTACTTTCTTATGTAGCATTTTCCTTCTTTTCCTGCTTTCTTTGCGTGTGTGCTTCAGTTTTATTAGGTCTGTCCACATTCGTTCCTTTTAACGTGTGTCAGGGCGCTGATGACCTCGACGTTGAGCGCCCATAAGCCACAACACACACGCACACACACTGGGTGTTTATTATCCAGACCTGATGCTTTACCATTTTTCGGCTTCATCCGATTCAGTCAGTGTAAATGGTGAAGAAAATTTGGATTCCTTTGGGCACTAAGCGTTTAGATAGGTGACTTCTTGTTTAATTTTAGAAGCATATCATTTGTCACTGGATGATCTAGATGCTTCAACTATATGGTTAGCGATTTGGTTACCTGAAATACCAGGTTTCTGCCCGGATTTATTGGAGCCTCCACCAAGCTTACGCAGAAAGCTCCATGCCTTTCTGTTTGAATGTCTTAAGTTTACTTTTTCTACAATCACACGCCATAGGATTCTTCTAGCAGCGTCAAGACCTTGGAGGAGGTCGTCTGCAATATCGCTGTTGTCAGTTTCGCTATACTGTCCATAAAGTTGTTCACAATTCCCATTCCAACCTGGTATGTATTCCTTTCTTCACAGCAGTAAGAACAGCCCCGACGAATCGAGGGTAGTTTTTAGGTTCTGACGGAATGAAACAGATATATTTATCTAGGTGGTCAGCAAAACTCCTCCAATCAGACCTACGGAAATTCCAGATCTCGCTAGTGGAACAGAGAGCCCCGTATTGAGGATTATTGGCCTGTGCTGGTTGTGTGAGAATTAGGTATGACCTCTCAGGATGTAGGCACTGGGTGCCCTCTGCATTCCCGGGACACAAAGCAGAGATCCGGCTTGTAATCTCTTCGCCAAGCGGCCGATCTGAAAATTCCCAAATGCTTGTCATCATAAACCAGGTATAGATTTTAATTTTCAGCCCAGTTGTTGAGTGCAACACCACACTCATTGTCACGTGCATAGTTCCAGTGACCGTGGTGACCATTAAAAACTCCAGCATAAATCGGTGGGTGGGAAGCAATTGGCAGAACATCCAGTGGTCATGGCACATTTGGTGGCTTGTAAATATTGTTTATAATGGTCTCCTCCGCTTTGGTAGAGACATAATGGATCTCATTTTCTGTATCCGTTGACATGAGACGAGCTGCTCGATATTGCCACGTTGCACTACCGAGAGGGAAAGCCATCGTGTTCGGCGTTATGGCTATGGTGTGCCGGACGCACTGAGCCCAAACCACGGCGAACTGCGACTTCAGTGATGTCAAGCGAGAGCTCATTGGATAGCTGGATGCATGTCTGCTGAACGTTGGTTCTGCCACAGCACCAGTGATGGCTGTGTGTTGGTTAGGAGGCCAGTGCAGGGCCTGCAGCCAATCTGTTCTCGTGCCAGACGACACACTGGACCTACACCTGGAGTTATGGTCTGGGGCGCAATTTCATATGACAACGGGAGCTAGTGATCCCAACTGCGAAACTGTACTTCACTCTGGTTATTCGACCTGTTGTGCTGCCGTTCATGAATAATATTCCAAGGGATGTTTCTCATATTCGAGGGAATATAGGACATCATGGGACGACAAACGTATTCCGGAAATTTCATTATTCTACATAAATTATTTTTTGGTGCTGCAATTTTTTCCATCACTGTATTTTAAAATTTTGAAAACATGTTTGTTTTTAATGAAGTATTCCACCACATTCCATAGTTTCCAGTTCAGGGATCCTTGTTCGACATAAATATCTTTAGAAGGTTAGCTGTGAGTGTAGGTAATCAGTAACTAACGAAATTTGTATTTTTAAAATTTTTTGTGGTGATCACAATGTATCGCCCACGTACTTGAAAGTACGTGTGAGTTATTGTTGCTGAGTGTATATGCTAAAAGATAGTTTCAGGTACTGGACCCTACTTACACATTTGTACCTCTTCAAAAAGTGTGTTTTTATTATAAATGCACTATCGTAAAATGTTGGGGCAGCGGCGTGTACCTAGCGAAGAGATCTTTTGCTTCTATGTTTTGCCTGACAGAATTTAAAATGGAAATGTTCGTAAAAAGTAAAATAATTAAGCTTTCAACAGCATACAGCGTCTTTCAAGATCAATGTAATAATGTGGATAATTACCCGTGTTAGACGTAAATACCAAGGCACCGAACAGTGCCGAGATAAGATAACTCTTGGTCCTCCGCTAATTCAGAATTTAATGTAGTCAGTTTGACTGATGTATGCATCAGTAACTGTTATCAGTGCTAACGGGTGGCATTAGTAACAGTCGGTTATTTGACAACGCGCTGAACATTCGTACAAGTGTCAAAACTGCAAACTGGTAATACGTTAGCTAACCACATGTTGTGCGAGTTTACACAGTCAACACCGAAACCCTCATGTGAAAGAACATGTGAAAGCTAAGTAAAAGATCTAGCAAATGGACTCAATGATAGATTAGCTAAAGGACACTTCTGTCTCAAATAAAAATCCTGTTCAGTAAGAATGTACTTTCTTTAAAATGAAACTGACACTTCGGTGAAAGAATGGCCTCATTCAACACTAGGACAGTGAGCAATTCCTCACCAAAACAAACTAACCTATTAAGGGTTTGGAAAGCGATTGTCTGAACTGTAACGTATTTCAGCTGCTGTAACGGGATGGAATATCCGATATTCATATCTACGACGCACTAAGTCACTTCAGCTCAAAATTATGTGTGCCTTGTAACACTATACGCCGCAGTAACAGGTTCATCGTATTTATAAGAAGGCTGCGCACTGCCTGTTTAGGCTGGGCACGGGATGGTCGGTTCGTTTGGGTGAGGGGACCAAAGGGAGAGGTCATCGGTCCCATCGGATTAGGGAAGGATGGGGAAGTAAGTCGGCCGTGATATTTCAAAGAAACCATCCACCATTTTCCCGAAGCGGTTTAGAGAAATCGCGGAAATCATAAATCAGGGTGACCGGACGAGGGTTTGAACCGTCGTCCTCCGGAATGCGAGTCCAGAGTGCTAACCACTGCGCCACCTCGATCGGTCTGAGAACGTTTCCCGCGCTCGCTTTCTTGCCTTCGTTATTTCCCACATTTTTTGATGGAATAATTAATGTATACCGAGCCCTTTCAATAAATCAATGCACGAGTGGTGGAGTAATAACCGCACGACGCATATCATTAGAGCTGTAGTGTGTTCTGTGGTTGTTCGCTTGGACCTGTTCTCCTGATCACAATTTTGTTGCCAGATTATTATACTCCAGGGTCAGTTAACATTAATGCCGGATGACTAGCATCGCTTCAGGTTTTTATTTTCTTTTGCTGTACGTGAACTTTGTTTCACTGCGTTATACAAATTCAAAAATATTTCAGATTATTCTCTTTTTTTACGAAGAACAGTTTATAATACAAAATCACAAATTAACGTACACTCAGTAGCGATTACAATGGATTCCAACGAAGTAATACAAAGCAAATACATCCACGTAAATTACTTATATCTTTGGGTCCAACTTTATCGAGTTAGCGATGCAAAATACCAGCATTTTCATTTAGTTGACTTTTTCGGTAGCTACAGTATTGGTCCAAACTCTCCATTTACCCACAGTCAAGTAAAGTACAGGATGAGACAGAAAAATGAACTGTTTTAATTAATCTCTAACAGTGGAATGTTATTACTGGTGACACTTAATATCAGTCACACGTTCCAGGCAGGTCCACCATTTGCCAAGATGGAGCAGTGGAGCTGGTCAGGACGTGCTGTGGCTGTGAAGGCCTATCAGGAGGACGATGGCTGTGCGTCGCTGCTGCTAGACGGGAATACCGCCGTCAATTCGGCGTTAGACGGGGTGATGCTTTACCGTCGACACATGAAATCATGTTGTGTGTGAAAAACATTGAAGTAACAGGAAGTGCACTTCAGCTGAAACCGCCAGGAAGGCCCAGAAGTTGTCACTCGCAGGAACGGATAGAGGACGTTACTGTCGCGAGGATAATGCTCAACAGCTCCATAAGGCCCCTTACACGGCCAGAAAGCCACAGTTTGGTGCGCTGTCTCGTGACTATTTCTTTTGTGAGTCCCTTAAACAAAGGGCGCAAGATAGACTTCTGCACACAATTGCCGAAATGAAAGACAGCATTCACGCTGAAATCTGAATCATTCCTATAAAGTTGCTTGTATGTCCAATAAACGATTTACAGCGAAGATTGCCCGGTGGGTCAACGTAACAATGTTGTTCATCTATAAAACATCATTTCCCAAACATGAACGGTGCGTGAAATGGCAATACGCAAGGGTTTCGTTGTTGTGATTGAAAATTTCTTACAGTATATTTCTCTACCTGTATCGCTGTATCCAAATCGGCCCGCTTTTCTATTACACACTGTATTTGTTAACAGCTACAGATTTCTCCCGAATACGCTCACAACCGCTACAACTCTCTCTACGCGCTTAGTACCAGGTTTACTGTAGTCAATAATTCTTGAATTAGTGTCTCGTTCATGCACACTTCCCTTCAGCTATTATTTGTCTGCGTCCCCCGCTACAGACTTCTACGCCAGCTACTCTTATTGTTACGTTCTGTGAACGCAGCACTGGTCCGTTGCTAGGCAATGTTATTTTGAACTGGTCAACCGAGTTGCCCTTGGCGCATTTAGAAGAAGTTTCGCTGCTATACATCGCCGTACTTTTGCAACCTGGTGTACACCGGGCGCCTACTAATGGAGGTAAAGAACATACGTATTATGTGATATACCTTAAATAGTCTGTGTACCGTCCTTTTCACGCTGAAAGGTATGGATTACGGAAGGCCGATACGTACTTTCTTAGTCGTGAAGTAGCTGAAAATAAAAGCTCACTTGGGCGTATAAAAGTGTACAAAAGCAAAAAATTACAGAATAATTGTTTTGGTACACTAAGGAATGAAGATTCGTTTCTGTGACACATGGCCAATATTGGTGGTTGGTTGACCCGCTTTTTATCGTGACGGTTCTAAACAGTTTACCATTAATTACATTTGCGTCAACATTGTGTTTTTTATCAAACTAACTTGACTGAAAGTCTGTTGGATTAGCTCCTCCTGCCTACACTGGGAAATTTTTGTCTTTTGGAGTTTATTGTATCGATCATGTATAAAGTGAAATAATCAATGCTCCCTCGAATAATGATATATGTGAAACAGGCCGATTAAACGCCATGCCTAAGATTAGGCTAGTCTAACTTCATAGCTTATGGTCCTCTTCGTCGTTCATAAACTAATTTATTAGGTCTACAACTTTGCTTTCGCCACTTGCAATAGATGGTAGCAGCGGAAAATGGTGGTGCAGGTGGCAGCTAGTAAGTGTCACAAAATAAGCTGATGCATCTGTGAGCATAGCGCCATCAGAATATTTGTCTGTTTGTGATGGCATCATAAAGATAATCTCGACGGAATATGTCAACTTCCATGCGCAGCTCTAGTCGTCTGCTAGAAGCAATAATTTTCTGCGTTAACATGAAGAAATCTGCGGCAGAGGATCATCAAATGCTGCGTAAGATCTATGGTGAGTTACCTATTAGAGAATGGTTTCTGTGCTTCAGAAACGGTGATTCCGACATCGAATACCGGAGCGGCGATGGAAGAGAAAAGATTTTCGTAGCTATTGGAACCGACGGAAACAATCACAGGAGATAGTTCTCGAAAGCAATTGATGCATTTGAGCCCAATCCTGGATGACAAATGGCCACAATACAGTGACAGTCATGAAAAGCTGATTTTGCAGCATGACTGTGCCATGGTTTGATGTTGAGAAGTTACGAAATGATGAAAATACAGAACAATAGTGTAAAACTATTTTGGCAAATAGACTTAACGAAGCCAAAGATTGCGTAGGAGAGGATACTGAAGAAAGATGGAAACGGTCAGTGAGACTGCTGACACTATACAGGCTAGAAAGAAGAAATCGAGATCCCAGGTCTGGTTTAATGAAGATTGTAGGATGAAGACAGAAGACAGAAGAAAGGAATGACGCAATAAAAAGAATGCTGGAGAGGAGAACAAGAAACACTGTAAAGGAATACCAGGAAAAGAGAAGTACATAAGGAACATAGGAGGAAAAAGAGAGAATTTGAAAAACGGTGGACTGATGAGTTAGAAGAGAGAAAGACTGCTCAGGACTCAGAGCAATTACCTGTAACTGGAGGAAATGTGATTAGAGGAAAAGATCAGTTTTAGACAGATGGGTGGAGTATTTTAGTGTACTGAATACCGAAACGGAAAACGAAGGTGAGGTTGATGCTAGTATCGTAGAGGAGCTGCAGCAAGAAGTAAACAAAGGTGAAGAGTACCAGGTATCAGCAGGCGGACCTACACTGAAGAAGTTAACGGTAGTATCAAGACTCTTAAAAACAATAAAGCTCCGGGAGAAGACAATACTATAACAGAAATGAGAACATATGGCCGAAAAAAACTAATAAGGGTTTTGTATGGAATTATAGTGGAAAGAAAATATTGCTGAACAATGGAATACATTAATCCTCTGCCCTATGCAGAGGAAACACGACAAAGTCGACCGTGCGAGTTATAGAGGAATTTCAGTGCTCGATATAGTATATAATGTAATAGGAAAAAACATGATTGGCCCTCTAACGAGATATGTATAAATCTAAGATACTACCAGTGTGGTTTCAGAACTAATAGATCAACTACAGATAAGATTTTTACTATCAGGCAGATCCTTAAAAGATTTTATGAGTATAACATCGATGTCTACCAGCTGTTCATTTATATCAAACAAGCTAACGATAAAATCAAAAGGCAATGCAAGAGGCAGGCGATCCCAATAAACTGGGAAGATTAGTTCAAATGACTTGAGAAGAATAGTATCTAAAGCAAAGATTGAGGGAGCATTATCAACGGCATTTGAAGTTAACCGAGGACTGCGACATGGTAATGTGCTCTCCACTATTCTGTTCAATGTCGCCTTGGACAGGGTAATACGAAAGACACATCTACATCTACATCTACATTTTTACTCCGTAAGCCACCCAACGGTGTGTGGCGGAGGGCACTTTACGTGCCACTGTCATTACCTCCCTTTCCTGTTCCAGTCGCGTATGGTTCGCGGGAAGAACGACTGTCTGAAAGCCTCCGTGCGCGCTCTAATCTCTCTAATTTTACATTCGTGATCTCCTCGGGAGGTATAAGTGAGGGGAAGCAATATATTCGATACCTCATCCAGAAACGCACCCTCTCGAAACCTGGCGAGCAAGCTACACCGCGATGCAGAGCGCCTCTCTTGCAGAGTCTGCCACTTGAGTTTATTAAACATCTCCGTAACGCTATCACGGTTACCAAATAACCCTGTGACGAAACGCGCCGCTCTTCTTTGGATCTTCTCTATCTCCTCCGTCAAACCGATCTGGTACGGATCCCACACTGATGAGCAATACTCAAGTATAGGTCGAACGACTGTTTTGCAAGCCACCTCCTTTGCTGATGGACTACATTTTCTAAGCGCTCTCCCAATGAATCTCAACCTCGTACCCGCCTTACCAACAATTAATTTTATACGATCATTCCACTTCAAATCGTTCCGCACGCATACTCCCAGATATTTTACAGAAGTAACTGCTACCAGTGTTTGTTCCGCTATCATATAATCATACAATAAAGGATCCTTCCTTCCATGTATTCGCAATACATTACATTTGACTATGTTAAGGGACAGTTGCCACTCCCTGCACCAAGTGCCTATCCGCTGCAGATCTTCCTGCATTTCGCTACAATTTTCTAATGCTGCAACTTCTCTGTATACTACAGCATCATCCGCGAAAAGCCGCATGGAACTTCCGACACTATCTACTAAGTCATTTATATATATTGTGAAAAGCAATGGTCCCATAACACTCCCGTGTGGCACGCCAGAGGTTACGTCTGTAGACGTCTCTCCATTGATAACAACATGCTGTGTTCTGTTTGCTAAAAACTCTTCAATCCAGCCACACAGCTGGTCTGATATTCCGTAGGCTCTTACTTTGTTTATCAGGCGACAGTGCGGAACTGTATCGAACGCCTTCCGGAAGTCAAGAAAAATAGCATCTACCTGGGAGCCTGTATCTAATATTTTCTGGGTCTCATGAACAAATAAAGCGAGTTGGGTCTCACACGATCGCTGTTTCCGGAATCCATGTTGATTCCTACATAGTAGATTCTGGGTTTCCAAAAACGACATGATACTCGAGCAAAAAACATGTTCTATAATTCTACAACAGATCGACGTCAGAGATATAGGTCTATAGTTTTGCGCATCTGCTCGACGACCCTTCTTGAAGACTGGGACTACCTGTGCTCTTTTCCAATCATTTGGAACCCTCCGTTCCTCTAGAGACTTGCGGTACACGGCAGTTAGAAGGGGGGCAAGTTCTTTCGCGTACTCTGTGTAGAATCGAATTGGTATCCCGTCAGGTCCAGTGGACTTTCCTCTATTGAGTGATTCCAGTTGCTTTTCTATTCCTTGGACACTTATTTCGATGTCAGCTATTTTCTCGTTTGTGCGAGGATTTAGAGAAGGAACTGCAGTGCGGTCTACCTCTATGAAACAGCTTTGGAAAAAGGTGTTTGGTATTTCAGCTTTACGCGTGTCATCCTCTGTTTCAACGCCATCATCATCCCGGAGTGTCTGGATATGCTGTTTCGAGCCACTTACTGATTTAACGTAAGACCAGAACTTCCTAGGATTTTCTGTCAAGTCGGTATATAGAATTTTACTTTCGAATTCACTGAACGCTTCACGCATACCCCTCCTTACGCTAACTTTGACATCGTTTAGCTTCTGTTTGTCTGAGAGGTTTTGGCTGCGTTTAAACTTGGAGTGAAGCTCTCTTTGCTTTCGCAGTAGTTTCGTAACTTTGTTGTTGTACCACGGTGGGTTTTTCCCGTCCCCCACAGTTTTACTTGGCACGTACCTGTCTAAAACGCATTTTACGTTTGCCTTGAACTTTTTCCATAAACACTCAACATTGTCAGAGTCGGAACAGAAATTTTCGTTTTGATCTGTTAGGTAGTCTGAAATCTGCCTTCTATTACTCTTGCTAAACAGATAAACCTTCCTCCCTTTTTTTATATTCCTATTAACTTCCATATTCAGGGATGCTGCAACGGCCTTATGATCACTGATTTCCTGTTCTGCACTTAAAGAGTCGAAAAGTTCGGGTCTGTTTGTTATCAGTAGGTCCAAGATGTTATCTCCACGAGTCGTTTCTCTGTTTAATTGCTCGAGGTAATTTTCGGATGGTGCACTCAGTATAATGTCACTGGATGCTCTGTCCCTACCACCCGTCCTAAACATCTGAGTGTCCCAGTCTATATCTGGTAAATTGAAATCTCCACCTAAGACCATAACATGCTGAGAAAATTTATGTGAAATGTATTCCAAATTTTCTCTCAGTTGTTCTGCCACTAATGCTGCTGAGTCGGGAGGTCGGTAAAAGGAGCCAATTATTAACCTAGCTCGGTTGTTTAGTGTAACCTCCACCCATAATAATTCACAGGAACTATCCACTTCTACTTCACTACAGGATAAACTACTACTAACAGCGACGAACACTCCACCACCGGTTGCATGCAATCTATCCTTTCTAAACACCGTCTGTACCTTTGTAAAAATTTCGGCAGAATTTATCTCTGGCTTAAGCCAGCTTTCTGTACCTATAACGATTTCAGCTTCGGTGCTTTCTATCAGCGCTTGAAGTTCTGGTACTTTACCAACGCAGCTTCGACAGTTGACAATTACAATACCGATTGCTGCTTGGTCCCCGCATGACCTGACTTTGCCCCGCACCCGTTGAGGCTGTTGCCCTTTCTGTACTTGCCCAAGGCCATCTAACCTAAAAAACCGCCCAGCCCACGCCACACAACCCCTGCTACCCGTGTAGCCGCTTGTTGCGTGTAGTGGACTCCTGACCTATCCAGCGGAACCCGAAACCCCACCACCCTATGGCGCAAGTCGAGGAATCTGCAGCCCACACGGTCGCACAACCGTCTCAGCCTCTGATTCAGACCCTCCACTCGGCTCTGTACCAAAGGTCCGCAGTCAGTCCTGTCGACGATGCTGCAGATGGTGAGCTCTGCTTTCATCCCGCTAGCGAGACTGGCAGTCTTCACCAAATCAGATAGCCGCCGGAAGCCAGAGAGGATTTCCTCCGATCCATAGCGACACACATCATTGGTGCCGACATGAGCGACCACCTGCAGATCGGTGCACCCTGTACCCTTCATGGCATCCGGAAGGACCCTTTCCACATCTAGAATGACTCCCCCCGGTATGCACACGGAGTGCACATTGGTTTTCTTCCCCTCTCTTGCTGCCATTTCCCTAAGGGGCCCCATTACGCGCCTGACGTTGGAGCTCCCAACTACCAGTAAGCCCACCCTCTGCGACCGCCCGGATCTTGCAGACTGAGGGGCAACCTCTGGAACAGGACAAGCAGCCATGTCAGGCCGAAGATCAGTATCAGCCTGAGACAGAGCCTGAAACCGGTTCGTCAGACAAACTGGAGAGGCCTTCCAGCCCTCCGGAATGTCTTTCGCCCCCTGCCACACCTTGAGACGACCTCCCACTCTACCACAGGTGAGGGATCAGCCTCAATGCGGGCAGTATCCCGGGCAACCACAGTCGTAGTCCGATCGGGGGATGCGTGGGACGAGCTGGCCGTCCCCGACAAACCCCCATCCGGACCCCCACAGTGATGCCCATTGGCAACAGCCTCAAGCTGTGTGACCGAAGCCAACACTGCCTGAAGCTGGGAGCGAAGGGATGCCAACTCAGCCTGCATCCGAACACAGCAGTTGCAGTCCCTATCCATGCTAAAAACTGTTTTGCAAAGAACGTCTGAACTAATCTACAGAGAGCGCAACCAAATCGACAAAATTTAAACGGTTATTAAAATACAAGATTGCCTAGTAAATGCAGTAATGCTGCTACTCGCGCACTGCTGACACTGCTCGGCGGCGGAGGGAGACTACGCGAATTTACACTATTCAGGTACTAAAACGCGATGCTACACTCTCAAATACTATAATACGCCAAAAATTTATTAATTAAACAATGCAAGTACCAAAAACACGCAAAGAAATTAAGAATTAAACTATGTAACAAATGAGTGAGCTAGGAGTATACGACTTGCTGCTGCAGCTGCTTATCCAACGGCGGCAGGGAGCACACAAAGCGGCAACCCTGGGGGACCACTGTTTAATAGACTGACACAACGATCTTGCATGTGCAGATACACTGAAGAGCTAAAGAAATTGGTACACCTGCCTAAAATCGTGAAGGGCCCCCATCAGCACAAACAAGTGCCACAGTACGACGTGTCATGGACTTGACTAATGCCTGAAGTAGTGCCAGATGGAACAGACACCACGGATCCTGCAGGGCTACCCATAAATCCGTAATAGTACGAGGAGGTGGAGAGCTCTTCTGAACAGTACGTTACAAGGCATCCCAGTTATGCTCAATAATGATCACGTCTGGGGAGTCTGGTGGCCAGCGGAAGTGCTTAAACTCAGAAGAGCGCTCCTAGAGCCAAGCCACTCTGTAGCAATTCTGGACGTTTGGGATGACGCATTGTCCTGATCAAATTGCCCAAGACCGTCGGAATGCACAATGGACATGAATGGATGCAGGTGATCAGACATGATGCTTACGCACTTTGTCATCTGTGAGAGTCGTATCTAGACGTATCACACACGAACACAGAACTGCACACTCTCAACAGCATTACACAGCCTCCAACAGCTTGAGCAGACCGCTGCTGACATGCAGAGTCCATGGATTCATGAGGTTACCTTCATACGCGTACACGTCCATCCGCTCGATACAATTTGCAACGAGACTCATGCGATCAGGCAAAGTGTTTCCAGTCATCAACAGTCCAATTTCGGTGATGAATTGCCCAGGCGAGGCGTAAAACTTTGTGTCGTGCAGTCATCAAGGGAACAGATTGGGCCTTTAGCTCCGAAAGTCCATAATGGATGATGTTTCGTTGAATGGTTCGTACACTGACACTTGTTGATGGCCCAGCAATGAAATCTGCAGCAATTTGTGAAAGGGTTGCACTTCTGTCACACTGGACAATTCTCTTCAGTCATCGTTGGTCCCGTTCTTGCAGGATGTTTTCCCAGCCGCAGTGATGTCGGAGATTTGATGTTTTACGGGATTCCTGATACAGACGGTATGCTCTTGAAATTGTCGTACAGAATAATCCCCACTTCGTCGCTACCTCGGAGATGCTGCGTCCTATCGCTCTTGCACCGAGTATAGCAACACGTTCTCACTCACTTAAAACTTGATAGTCTGCCATTGTAGCAGCAGCAACCGAACTAACACCTACGCCAGACACATATTGTCTTATACAGGTGTTTCCGACCGCAGCGTCGTATTCTGCCTGTTTACATATCTCTGTAATTGAATACGTATGCCTATACCAGTCTTATTTTGGTGTTTGAGTGTATAATGATTTGTTATCCAGGAGGAAACGGGACCTGAGAGAAAAGGTTAAAAAATTAGAAAGATATGGAGCGGAGATGTGGCTGACAATTAATTAGTCAAAGACCAAGTGTATGTTAACATCTAGGAAAAGGTATGGTGAAGGACAAATAAGCATGACTTTGAATGGGGGGGGGGGGGGAATATGAGCACTGTGAGAGCTTAAAATATCTTGGGCCCCTGGTAACTGAGAATAATCTTATGAGAGAAGAAATACATACATGAACTGCAGCTGGTAACAGGAGTTGCATTACATGGATTAAAGTATTAAAAGCAAGAAGCCTTAGTAGGAATCCGAAGCTGACTGTGTATCCTACAGCGGTGATGATGTATGTTTCGGAGACTTGGACGATAAGGCAAAACGATGGGGAGTTGTTGCAGAGATAGGAAAGGAAGATACTAAACAAAATTTACGGACCAATGGATGATAGGGGAGCTTTGGCGAATCGGAAATAATAAGGAGATCAGAGAGGGTTATAACAAAGCAGGTATCGTGACACAAATAAAGAATGATAGACTAATTTAGTTGGGACGTATACAAAGACTGGTGGAGATCAGGACAGCCAAGAAACAGCCAAGAAAGTTTTCAAAGGAAAACCAGGGGGACGCCGTATAAGGGGCAGCCTAAGAATCACATTGCTAGATAACGTGGAGGAGGACTTGAGAACAGTGGGAGTCAGAAGATGGAGAGCCGAGGCACCCAGCAGAGAAGATTGGGCGTAGATTGTGCAGGAGGTCAAGGCCCTACATGGGCTGTAGCGCCAAGGAGTAAGCAAGTAAGTAAGATCTATGGTGATGGACCTTTTAGTGAAAGTACTTGTAGAGAATGCTTACAGCGCTTCAATAACGGTGATTTTGACGTCGGAGACCGGCATAGCGGTGGAAGTGGGAAGCTTTTCAAAGCGACTGACACCGAGTGGAAACAGTCACAAGAGATACTTGTCGAAAGCAGTTGATATTTTTAAGCGGAACACTGGAAGGCAAACGGCCACAGTACAGAGAAAGGCATGAAAAGGTGATTTTGCATCATGACAGTGCTCGACCTACTGTCGCAAAACCCGTCAAAATGTGCCTGGAAACGTTGAAATGCCGGCCGAAGTGGCCGTGCGGTTAAAGGCGCTGCAGTCTGGAACCGTAAGACCGCTACGGTCGCAGGTTCGAATCCTGCCTCGGGCATGGATGTTTGTGATGTCCTTAGGTTAGTTAGGTTTAACTAGTTCTAAGTTCTAGGGGACTAATGACCTCAGCAGTTGAGTCCCATAGTGCTCAGAGCCATTTGAACATTTGAAACGTTGAAATGGGAAGTAATAACCCACTCGCCGTATTCTGCAAACGTTGCTCCCTCTGACTGCCACCTTTCTTGGACAGCTACACAAGGCCTGGCTGACCAGTGCATCCGGTCATACGAGCAGGTGCAAAATTAGATCTATTCATGGATCTCCTCAAAAGATGCCCAGTTCTTCCGCCGCGGGATTCCTATGCTATCCGAGAGACGGGATAATGTGGTGACCCGCGGACGATTTTCGAATGTGACGAGGCCTGAAATGTTGAAAAATTTCTGGAAAGAATTTTTGGTTAAAGTTACATAATTTATTGAACAGCATATGGTTGGCTGTGCTTGAGATCTGTAAGCGTACCTGGCGCTGTACAAACATCAGCACGCTGCCGAGGCATTTACCAGCGCCAGGGAGCACTGAACTGTGTGCAGCGACATCTTCTGGCGAAAAAGTCGTTTGTAACGCTGCCCAGCGTTGACAGCCATCTCATGCTGGTAAAAAGCTTTCCTGTGTGCTGCTGTTCGTACCGAATCGCTTATCATTGCTACAGCTCTCAAACCCGACCAGTCACGGAATACTCATGAAATTATATATATATATATCCCGACACATATGCGTTTAACGAGTTTAACATTATAATGAAAGTGCCTACAAAGAGGAAACATCGAGGTATGCAAAGTAAAAATAAAGTAGATATAAAAAACAACCAAAGCAGGAGGCCAATTTATTTCAAGCGGTTTACCACTGGCGAGGAACCTGTTGCAACTAAAAGCTATTAAATGAGATTGTAGCCTAATCGGATTTTGGGATTCTTTTTAACATTGTTGTTTGTTATCTTCTAGTTTTTCAGCGAGCAGAGAGTGCTATTTGTCGCTTATCGATTAATATCTAATTGCTTGGTATATATTTAGGACTATATTATTTTACGAAACTGTGATGTGATATTGCAATTCATTGCCTTTTATGTTTAGTCTTGCTGATCTGTGGCCCTACACGTTACCACTCTCTCATTTTTTTACGTATCACAGTATTATGTTTCTTATAGCAACTTCGTAAGTCAAATGAAGCGTATGTATATCTTTTGCTTTCTCGCTGGTGTGGTACTTATTCCATCCCACTGTTCTAACGAACATCTTGCTGCGGTACCAGCTGTTGCTACGTGCGTCCCTCTAGTGCAATACATTTGGTATTTAATTTAGGTCACGTCTCTTCGGGATTTTGATTCCTGTTTAGGCACATATCGGTAAAAATATCAGTACAGAGTCTGTTTCTGACGTATATGTATTACCGTGTCCGCATTTTGTCCGACATCAGCGTGAAATACGTGCTTCTTGGAGCCATATTATCCGATGCTTATTGAGGAACAGGTCATATGAAGACAGCTTTCATTTTGTTGTAGTTTTCTTCTACCGTAACCTTTTTCTTTTGCACACGTGGCGAAGAGCATTACCATTACAAGGTAAATGGTCACATAATGTTTTATTTTTGATTGATGTACATGAAACAACTTTAATTTGCATACGTTCATGGCTCTGTATTCGTTGTGGTTGATTTGTAGGGAACTGACAAGGAAAAGGCGACGTTGCCTATAATGTCCCGCTATAAGTTTCAGTTACAATTTAAGAAACTTCTTCCTATACTCGAGTTGAAAAACTTGTTTAGCATTATTAGCGCAACATAATTCTTACATATGATGTGGTGCATTTTATCACGTGTTTTTATGCTAAGTTATTAATCGAACAATAATGTTATATTATAATATGGTAACATAAAGGCGTTATGACAAGTGAAGCGCATATGAATTGGACATAGTTGTAACAGTATATCTAAATGGCAATCATAGATTAAATGTATATGAACAAATATAAAATGTTCCTAAGCTAAATATTATGAGACATGCTGAAAATCAGAAGGAAAACGCCAACGGGCATGTTAAAATGTTTTCCAACAAAGCTGAAAACGAATTGGCATGATATACTCTTAAATTCCAAGAGATTACGGTCCATTTAAGCTTCTCGAACGTAATAAAACTTGCGTTAGACTTTGCAGAACGAGTCTGCTTGCCCCATAGTTTCGATGCAGAAGGAGCAACGACAGACAAAAACAATGCTGAAGCTGTCCATCAAATCAAAGATGAAGAAAATTAGAACTACAGTTGGACCTGTGAAATGGAAGTGTATCGGAGATTGCGGGAGGCCATTACAGAGACTCATTCCTAAAACACAGAAATGGTGTAGTGAGTTTTTGATGAAGACCAGACGCATGAAATAAGAAAATGTGGGCTCCTGCCAAGTGTACAGGGGCAGGGAACGCAGGGAAGAAGTTGTATCCCGATGCATACTGTGGTGTCACCGCCACACACCACACTTGCTAGGTGGTAGCCTTTAAATCGGCCGCGGTCCGTTAGTATACGTCGGACCCGCGTGTCGCCACTATCAGTGATTGCAGACCGAGCGCCGCCACACGGCAGGTCTAGAGAGACGTCCTAGCACTCGCCCCAGTTGTACAGCCGACTTTGCTAGCGATGGTTCACTGACAAATTACACTCTCATTTGCCGAGAGGATAGTTAGCATAGCCTTCAGCTACGTCATTTGCTACGACCTAGCAAGGCGCCATTATCATTTGCTATTTATCTTGTGATGCATGTACCGTCTGATTGATGTTCACCAATTATTAATTAAAGTTAAGTATTCCAGTAGTTACTTACGTTCTTTGCTACTATAAATTCCCTTAACTGTTCCAGACCTCACGCCAGCCTGCGTGAGCTTAAACGCGTGCCTTTCGGCTTCCTCTCATAGTGGCTTGGCTGTCTTGCCAAGTCACAACACATACAAATAGTGTTTTAAGAACTAAAACTTGGAACATTTCCTTAAACTTTGACTAATACGTATCTTTAAGTACAGAGATATAGTTTACAAGGGAATTACAAATTAAGAAACCAGATTCTCAATTTCTTCAGCCTGTAGATGTTTATAAAATTAAGTGCAGTGTGTTTAGCTTTCGAAGAGTTTGAGTTCCTTAAACCAGACAACGAGAACAACATCCTACAGTTGAGGACGACAATGTTTAAATGATTTTATAACGCAATTTTCAGTCTATAGTGAATAAAATATCAAATGTGGTACAATTCAGACAACTCTCACGTACTTGTTCAGGTTACTGTGTGCAGTCGTAAGGATAAGAGTATTTTAATAACCACGAAACTATTTATCTCTCCTTTTGCTTGATTTCAGCAAATTCGCTATCAATTGTACTATTTATTACAATTTCCACGATTGTAATTTCTACTTTCGATCATTTTAATGTGGTTGAATGTGTTGATAATACAGCAACTGTCAGTAAAACGAATAAAAATAATTTAAACCTGCGTTCACTTTATTAATGTTGACAACTGCTGTGTTCTCAGAACAAACAAAGATTTATCGTTTCTATTTCGTTGGTACGGAACTCAGTAAGAAATGCGAGACTGCGTTGCAGCTTACGTCTACTCACAGATTACATCTGGAATACTTATTTGTTTGTGTGAAACACATCAGCAGGTAACCTTAAGTGGGACAAGGAAACGTACATCTACATCTACATCTACATCTACATCTACATACACACTGCGCAAGCCACCGTGCGGTGTGTAGTGGAGAGTACCCTCGTTCCCTGAACCAATGCTAGTCATCTCCTTTTCTGTTCCACACACAGATAGAACGAGGCGAAAACGACTGTCTGTGCACTCATGAGCCGACTGTTACGACTACGTGCTTAATAGCGTGTCTGTTCGTCTCTGGAACGAAATACGTCACTCATTCTGCGTATCAGGGATCCGGCAGTATGTTGGTAGATTTGTGGATGTGTCTACTAACAGGTCATGTAACTCGCATAAATAACGAGCCGTTGATTTACTCGTACATACAGGATGATGGGGCCAGATATCGACTCAGATGGGTTCCATGGGATTTACATCAGGCAATTTTGGTCGTCTAGACGTTTACGTGAGTTCACTCCTCCAACCATTGTAGTAAGGATCTTGTTCCGAGACACGAGCAGTTATACTGCTGGAAGATGACATCGCCGGCGGGAAAGACATCAAGCGTTAAGGGATGCAGAGGGGAATGTCTCCCACAGCATAATACTGCTCCCACCAACCTGTGTCCGTGCTGTGCTGCACGTTTCGAGCCGCGGTTCACTTCGATGACGGCACTTGTGGAGACAACCAGTGACTCAGTGTAGCAAAAATGTGATTCACCGTATGGGTCGAGGCGTTTCTATTAATCGGCTGTAGAATCCCAATAGCCCTTTGCTCATTGCAATCATAACTGACGATGTCGTTGGATCAACATGCGAAAATGTAGGCGTGGTCCGCTGCGGAGCTCCCTGTTGAACAACATACGATGAACGGGGTGCTCCGAAATACCTTTGCGTGCACCAGCATTCTACTCTTTCGGCAGATATGTCACAGATCGTCATTTATCACACTTCCCTCCAGGAAGCATCTCCGTAATACTTATGTGTTGTTCGGACCTAGCAGTGACAAATCTAGCAGCGTGTCTCTGAATTGCTTCGATGTCCTCGTTTTTAATCCGACCTGGTACGTATCCATAACAAATAAGCAGAATTCAAGAGTAGGTCGTACTAGTGTGCTACATGCGGTCGCCTTTAAGGATGAATCACACTTTCCCAAAATTCTCTCAATATATATAGATATTTAAACGTCAATGTCTCAAGCAGGTCACTACTAATGCTGTATCCGAAAATTACAGGTTTGTTTTTCCTACTCATCCGTATTAACTTACATTTAGCTCTAGATGCCATTCATCACATCAACTAGAAATTTCGTCTGAGTCATATTGTATCTTCTTACAGTCAGTCAACTTCGACACCTTCCAGTACAACACAGCATCATCACCAAACAACTGCAGATTGCTGCTCACCCTCTTCACAGATCATTTACGAATATAATAATTAACAATAGTTCTGTCTCACTTCCCCGGGGCACTCCTGACGATGCTCTTTTCTCTGATGAAAATTCGCCGTTGAGGACAACATACTGAGTTCTATTAGTCTTCGAGCCACTCGCATATCTGGGGATCTATTCCATATGGAATCTGCCTGTTTCCCTTATCCGTAATTCGCAGTATTGCACGTGAGAAAAGAGCAAGCTGAGTTTCGCATGAGCGATGCTTTCGAAAACCATGCTGACTCGTGGACATAAGCGTGTCGGCGTCAAGAAAATTTATTGTATTCAAACTGGGAATACGTTCACAGATTCTGCATAAAGCCGATGTTAGAGATATTGGTATGTAAGTTTGCGAGTCCTTTCGTCTGCCCTTTTTTTATAGTGTAGTCAAATTCACAAACCACCCATTAACCCACATCTTACCCAAAACCACCTTCCATTCAACAGCAGATTAAAGCTTAACGTGTTACCGTCGGCATAGCTTCCTTCTCGGTATATCTCCGCTGTCTTTCTTCCGTCCACCGGGGAATCAGTATTTCTGGCTCGTAGTCAAGACTGTCCCAGATTTCCTCCAAACTACCCATTTCTTTAATTATTCCCTTAAACTCATCTGCTAACTGTTCAATATTATTTCTTTCTCTTCCCCGGAGCAGTCATCTAGATCCTCCGATATTACTGCATCATAACTAGTTGACTTGTACTACTGTTTGTTTATCATTGTTTCCATTCGAAAGGAATGAGACATTACGTGATAATTGTTTAACACACTTTTAATAGCACCGGCATTACTGTAACAGCATACATTCACTTTCTTTATTATTGGTAGTAGCAGTATTGGTAATTTTAGTATTATGAGGTGCAATTCATGAACTAGGCAAAGTTCAGCGTTTACTCCCCTAAGACAGTTTAGTCGTTAGAAAGGGCTGAATTCCTTACTATTGCCTCGTAAAATAAGTATGTAAATAAATTAATTAACAAATAAATGAGTTTTCTGTAGAAAATATCCTATAATTGTAGTTGTAGAACATAAGTTGTTAGCTGCACCAAAATTTCCTTACACAGGTATATCTCGAATGATATATGTTGGCCTACAGCCATATAATCACTAGAACTCATAGGACAATCAGCGTTACAGTTAATGATCGTCAGTTTTCCATTTTCGTTATTCTTAGTTACAAAAAAAAATCGCTATCGAACATTGTACAAATTTCGATATCAGATAAATTCATCCCCTAAGCCTGGAGGTATTATTAAATTTATCTGCTTAGTAACAGACTTTTCGAAGGTTCACCAGCGCGTACAACTAAGTACTGCTCTTCACAGAACTAGTTTTCAGGGCTTTCTGCCCAAAACTATGCTTTACATAAACATGTGGTTATGGGCGGCTCAGTTACTTCAGTACGAGAATAGCACCTATGTTCAATAAAGAAAATCGTAAGAGAGTCATTTAAAAATATTCTCAAGTCAGCTTCATTAATACTGAGGTGACAAAGGTCACGGGTTAGCGATATGTACGCACACAGACGGTGTTAGTATGGCGTGCACAAGGTGTAAAAGGGCAGTGCATTGACGGATCTGTCGTTTGTACTCAGATGACTCATGTGAAAATGCTTCCCTTTGAACGTGGGATAGTAACTGGAGATTCACGCATGGGATATTCCACTTCGGTAATCTTCAGGGAATTCCGTATTCAGAGGCCCACAATTTGCTGGAGTACGCCTTCGCCAGCACACCAGTCGGCACTGGGAAACACTGTACAGCAGGCGCTGAACTAGGCGTCCCTATGAGAGGAGGGGACCAGGACACGCCCACAGGGAACGCGCCGATGGCGCTCCCTGGGCCGCGTGCATATAGGGAGCTGTCGACGACCGAGCTGTCTCCCTCGTCAGCCCCCCCGTTTCTCCCCTCATCTGTCCGGGTCCACCCCCCACCCCCATCCCTCCATCTGCCATAGGTTGTGGTGTGTCATCTCCGTGATAATTTTTTAGTGCAGTGTTTAAGTGAGTGTTCAGTGTTGAATTTCCGCCATTTCACAATTTAAAAGGTCACCGTTTCTATAGCCTGCTTTTATTGTTTATTATTTTCTTATCACATTTTTAAATATTCTGTAGGCTGAAGAGCGACATACTAAGCTGCTGCCAGCCCACTCCGTGCAGAGGGGGGGGGGGGGGGGGGGAGGGAGATCGAAACCCAATTCAGAAAAAAAACAGCTCTCCCATTCTCTCATCTAGGTATACTGCCTTGCTATGTCGCATCGAGACTCAGCTGGCATTGCGCCTCAATATGCCACACTGTGCTCTAGTCTTACACAGCGATAGTCGTCGTCTCGCACCTTAGCTAGCTATGAGGAATCGTTAGATGTAATATTTTGATTGCTGTTAACCAAATAACTTCAGATTGGACATCACTGAAATTAAGCACCACGTGTGCAGTTTTTGTTGTAGTGAGAGGAAACCGTCCACCCACCTATCATTCCACCCTCTCCTCATGCAGCCAGGAATCACGAAACATCACAGGATGGCACAGCCGCAACAAGTGGCAACGATTCTGATCAACAAGTTTTATTTAATTATCATGTGTTCTAGGTTGCTGCCGGGGAGCTGTCGTTAATGATTCCACACGCAAAAAAGAGTTTTGCATCACCCTCGTTCCCAGGACTCTTGAAGATTGTTGATTGTGGATATTTTGATTGTGGATATTTTGATTGTGGATATTTTATCACAGACACAGTCCCTTTGACTGTTCAGAGATGCCATTAAACTCGGCCAAAGATCTAAACAACCATGCATGAGCAGCGCCTATTAGACGGAGGGGTCTGACGGCCGATCAGTTCCAGTCATTCCACCAGGAAAGATGTACACGGCTCGTGTGGTCTGTAGTTCAATCATGCCTAGACAGTAAATATTGCAGTCCGATCGCTTCCGCATTTTTACTTTGCGCCAGGAAAGACTCTCAACAAGGGAAGTGTCCAGGCGTCTCGCAGTGAACCAAAGTGATGTTGTTCGGATGTGGAGGAGATTCAGAGAGACAGTATCTGTCGATGACATGCCTCGCTTAGGCCGCCCAAGGGCTACTACTGCAGTGGATGACCGCTACCTACGGATTATGGCTCGGAAGAACCCTGACAGCAACGCCACCAAGTTGAATAATGGTTTTCGCGCAGCCACAGGATGTTGTGTTACGACTCAAACTATGCGCAGTAGGCTGCATGATGCGCAACTTCACTCCCGACGTCCATGGCGAGTTTCATCTTCGCAACCACGACACCGTGCAGCGTGGTGCAGATGGGCCCAACAACATGCCGAATGGACCGCTCAGGATTGGCATCACGTTCTCTTCACCAATGAGTGTCGCATATGCTTTCAACCCGACAATCCTCGGAGACGTGTTTGGAGGTAACCTAGTCAGGCTGAACGCCTTAGACACACCGTCCAACGAGTGCAGCTAGGTGGAGACTCCATGCTAAAATTAAATTTCATGTAACTAGGGTCTCCCGTCGGGTAGACCGTTCGCCGGATACAAGTCTATCGATCTAACGCCACATCGGCTACTTGCGCGTCGATGGGGATGAAATGATGATGATTAGGACAAACCAACACCCAGTCCCTAAGTGGAGAAAATCTCCGACCCAGCCGGGAATCGAGCCCGCACCCTTAGGATTGACATTCTGTCGCGCTGACCTCTCAGCTACTGGGGGCAGACGATTCCCTGCTGTTTTGGGGTGGCATTATGTGGGGCCGATGTACGCCGCTGGCGGTAATGGAAGGCGCAGAGAGGCTGCACGATACGCGAATGCCATCCTCCGACCGATAGTGCAGCCATATCAGCAGCATATTGGCGAGCCATTCTTCTTCATGGACGACAATTGGCGCCCAGATCGTGCACATCTTGTGAATGGCTTCCCTCGACTAGAGTGGCCAGCATGTTCTCCAGACATTAACCCTATCGAACATGCCTGGAATAGATTGAAAAGGGCTGTTTATGGACGAGGCGACCCACCAACCACTCTGAGGGTTCTACTCAGAATCGCCGTTGAGCAGTGGTACAATGTGGACCAACAGTGCCTTGATGAACTTGTGGATAGTATGCCACGACAAATACAGGCAAGCATCAATGCAAGAGAACGTGGTACTGGATATTTGAGGTACCGGCGTGTACAGCAATCTGGGCCACCACCTCTGAAAGTGACGCTGTCTGGTTGTACAACATGCAATGTGTGGTCTCATGATCAATAAAAAAGGCGGAAATGATGTTTATGTTGATTTCTATTCCAATTTTCTGTACAGGTTCGCGAACTCTCGGAACCGAGGACTCTTGGAACCGAGGTGATGCAAAACGTATTTGATGTGTGTAGATCGATTACAAGTACTGGATATAGTATGACAGTTGTTTGAATAGGTTGGCCATCTACGAGGAAGTGTGTATCTCTACGTGACACAACGTGAATTGATTCATTTGGGTTGAGTGAGACATGGTGGACTGTGTTATGGGAAGCATGGAGGTCTCGATGTGTTTAATGATGGTTTGTCCAACTGACGTGGTGTTTAAGACTGTGTTGGTCCCATTCCTCTACGCAGCAAAGCAACTAGCAGTCATTTTCATGTCCGATATTAACTCTAGTATAATATTTGTGAATAGCTTCTTTGAGCTGCAGTCACTCATGTCTGACGTCCAACTGAAGACAGTGACGAAACATCGCTTACTACGTCAGCTAGGGGCCGTGGCCTTCTTCTGTTGACGCATTCTGTTGGTTCCTGTACTTCCATGTAGCATTTGAACCTCTTTGTCAACCTTCTGTTTTCTTCTGACGAACACAGTTTCTCTGTCGTCTCTCTAAAAACATTCGAGTTTTTGTTTCTAATCTTTGCTCTGTCACTTAAATGCAATAACTTATTGTGTGCTTTAAGAATCATAAATTTCCTACAATTTATATCTTCGTTTAAGTAAATCGTTTCAGTCTTGCTATTAACAATTACCATTTGCGTGAAAGTTTAACTTAGTGAAGAAAGTAGAGTAGCTTTGATTTGTGCCCTTCGGTTTCCAGCGATGGGAGGTTACATGTTGGTTTTGAGAGAAGCTGACCGAACTATAACTGGATATACTGCACAGGAGACTGGAATACGTCCACCTTTGTACGCCTTGGCTGTATTGTACAATACTAAGCAAGGTAAAATTTTGAAGAAATGAAGTCCCATTATTTACATCACTAAGACTTTTAAAAACTACCTGAGACTCTGGTAAAAATTAATGTAATAGCCATGTATTCTACAAGTTCGCAATCATAGAAACGCTGTTATAGAATGTTAATGCAGGACAACCCATAATCACCAATACTGCTGTAATAATATTTAGTTCACTGTTCATTATATTTTTTTCAGAGAAATTCCCAGAAAATTAACAAAATAATGGTGCAAGTTTTAACGAAAGACGATGGGGCCAATAGCATCCGCGTATCCAAAGGAACGACGCCGTACAGTTAATGAGTTGGACTCTGGCTGCGAGCCAGTCGGCAGAAGTGGCGCAGCTCTACCGTTTCTGAGCTGCGGAGAGTCGAACCCAGGAGTAGCCGGCACAGGACAGGAGCTGTCTGCGCGGCCTCCCTGGACAGCGCGTGCGAGGCCACTGTCACCATTAACACCAGTGACGACTGCCACAGTATAAGCAAAATATGTCTCACCACCAGCTCTTTTTGGTGCTGTAATAAAACAGCGGCAACTGTATTCCAAGATATACTGCACAGCGGTGTCACCATGAATAAAACTAAGAATGATGTGTTGGCAAATGTGCCAACACCTTGTAGATAGAGGAGGCCGAAATGCACACTATCTAACGCAGACGGGCGTGAATTCTGTAACAGGAGAAGTGGTGAATGCTAATAAGAAAAGTATGCAGCTCCTCGAATACTTATCTTTTATTCCTTCATGTGACTACAGCATTCTTGATGAGACATTTCATACGATAACTATCAAACTATGTAAGGCTAATGGCGCCTTGCTAGGTCGTAGCCATGGACTTAGCTGAAGGCTATTCTAACTGTTTCTCGGCAAATGAGAGAAAGGCTTCGTCAGTCTAGTCGCTAGCAAAGTCGTCGTACAACTGGGGCGAGTGCTAGCCCGTATCTCGAGACCTGCCTTGTGGTGGCGCTCGGTCTGCGATCACACAGTGGCGACACGCGGGTCCGACATGTACTAAATGGACCGCGGCCGATTTAAGCTACCACCTAGCAAGTGTGGTGTCTGGCTGTGACACCACAAAGAATATCTGCTGGACCGAAACGACCTCCTGGGACAGGTTGGACAGTGCGGCGTAGACTCTCCTCAGCTCGCGGTAGCTGTCCGCAAGGGGTCGCCGCAGTCATCTCACTCGGACTGTAACTCTCAGACACTGGTTGAATTGGCGTAAGTCACTCCTCACAAGAAGAACGAGGCCCACATGCCTGGCAACAGCGGTAAGTGCAATACAACTTGAGAGCAGTGTTAACATGTGTGTCCATTTCATTTCGATACTCAGAAATTTCAACGTCACAGCAGCTACACGTTGCGCGAGAGAGCCTGCATACACCACTTTGCAGGAGATCCTCGCTGCCGCAGTGGAGAATTGGCGCGACTGCAGGATGCCGCTGTCCCGATAAGACAACAGACTGAGCATCCTCTGGTACTTTTGGGTGTTTCGAAACAGGTTTGCGGCGATCGCCATCGCCGTGGTAGCATAGCATGTCGTCATATAGCCTACCAACGACACGAAGGTAATGGAGTCCTTTTTTCTTCCGTTCACAGATTACATGTGGACGTGCGCTGTTATTGCTATTTTCATGACGAGAACAACAGCTGCGTACAGTGTACCAGCAAGTGTTCTCCGTAGCTCACACTTCTCAATGTCGACTGTGAACGGCGTCAACCCGAATACCCTGCAGATGGCGTGGTATCGCGCTACAGATCTTAAGAGGTCTCTCCTGTTCACCATTTCAACACCGGATAGCACACCAGGATGCCAACGTTACCTGTGATGAAAGAAAAAAGTTCCCCAGTTATGGTAAGCAAGCTGCTTGCATGACAAAGAGATTTAATCTAAAATTAACGACTTACAACTGATTAACAAAGTACAGTCAGACCTGTGATAGCAATTCCAACATAAATGAGTCACGCTTCCACAAATCAATAGAAGAACAATGGAGTAAACATAGGCATGATTAAAAATCTCCTTCATAGTCATTATTTTCCGGCATCTGAAATCGAAACAAAGCAAAACAAAACTTGACCATCCAGTACAGTTGCTGCATCTTACAGACCACGAATACTGAAAACTGTGTAAGTTTTTGTGTAGACCTACATTCAGCAAAGTCAGTAAGACTGACATTTATTAATTACTACAAGTATTATTATTGTTACCCAAAAACCACCTATCAGCCTCATTGCAAAGTTTACTATTACGAATATCTTTAAGGAGTCTTGCTTACATCTCAGACAGAATCTGAAATATTTCAACATTTTGCGTAAAGTAACAAAATAAATGAAAGTAAATAAGACAGTAAAGATGGAGAGTTAAGAGAATATATTGGATCGTAATCGGAACCGTTACAGACGGCGCACTAAATCAGCTGGAGAGGGAAGTGGTGGTTGCCACTTGAAGGAGTAGCGTCGACAGTCATCAAAGTAAGCCACGCAAACCTACATCGTCTGGCTACATGGAAATTCGTATTCTGTGTCCCCTATACATGAGTTTAGTATCCCAAATTTTATCGGAAGTTTTTTTGGCAATATGGTATGACAGTAAACTGATCTTCTTTGTTATCATGTTTCCTCGTTAGTGTAATGCTGCCTTTTATTTTATTTTGCTTCCATTTCGGTGTAGCTTTTTAATAAAAGTTTTGTCGTGTAAAGTGGAATAGTAGCCATAGTTTTCTTCTGTTTTTGATATTTAAGTTAGCTCTAAAAAGTTCATTTTATTTCGGTGTTCATGCTCGATTGTACATACATTTTTGAGTGAAATCAGATAATGGAATGGCAATATGGGTAGAACAGATTGCTGCTCATCACACAGACGAGGCATTGAGCTGCAGACAGGCACAATGAAAAAACAGCTTAAATCCTGAGTTTCAAGACAAAGTCCTTCTTCAGAAAAAGAAAATACGCACATATTCAGACAAGCACAGTCCACACAGACATGGCCATTTTCTCTGGACAGTAGGACCTGACTCATGCTATGTCGTGCTTCGGCGCCTAGGGACAGTGGTTATGTCTGTGTGAGTTGTGCTCGTGTGATTGTGTGTGTTTGTTACTCATTTATGGAGAGGAATTTTGCTCTAAGGCTCAGTATTGTAACAGTCTCTTTGATCGAACCTCTCTGTGAGTCAATGCCTCCTCATGTAGTGAGCAGCAATCTATCCTTTCCATATTTCTTATATTTTTGTATAATTTGTTCGATTCAGTGGAATAGATCTATTTATTTTTCTGATCGGTCTTGTAATGTTAGGGTGTTATCCACAAACCTGTACAAGAAATAAATACTATTAATCCATGTGAGATGGTTATAAGGAAATTAGTTCTCAGTATGGTGTAGTAAAATACTAGCTAGTGTACCAACAAGGTAGTTCCCCATTACTGAACCGTATTCTAGTACATGCAGTTGGTTATTGGACTTGGAATCGTTATGAGATAGTTATAACTTTAGTAAAGTAATGAAATTGATGTACAACTATTACGGTCATCTGACGATGTGTGAGTATATTATACACTCCTGGAAATGGAAAAAAGAACACATTGACACCGGTGTGTCAGACCCACCATACTTGCTCTGGACACTGCGAGAGGGCTGTACAAGCAATGATCACACGCACGGCACAGCGGACACACCAGGAACCGCGGTGTTGGCCGTCGAATGGCGCTAGCTGCGCAGCATTTGTGCACCGCCGCCGTCAGTGTCAGCCAGTTTGCCGTGGCATACGGAGCTCCATCGCAGTCTTTAACACTGGTAGCATGCCGCGACAGCGTGGACGTGAACCGTATGTGCAGTTGACGGACTTTGAGCGAGGGCGTATTGTGGGCATGCGGGAGGCCGGGTGGACGTACCGCCGAAATGCTCAACACGTGGGGCGTGAGGTCTCCGCAGTACATCGATGTTGTCGCCAGTGGTCGGCGGAAGGTGCACGTGCCCGTCGACCTGGGACCGGACCGCAGCGACGCACGGATGCACGCCAAGACCGTCGGATCCTACGCAGTGCCGTAGGGGACCGCACCGCCACTTCCCAGCAAATTAGGGACACTGTTGCTCCTGGGGTATCGGCGAGGACCATTCGCAACCGTCTCCATGAAGCTGGGCTACGGTCCCGCACACCGTTAGGCCGTCTTCCGCTCACGCCCCAACATCGTGCAGCCCGCCTCCAGTGGTGTCGCGACAGGCGTGAATGGAGGGACGAATGGAGACGTGTCGTCTTCAGCGATGAGAGTCGCTTCTGCCTTGGTGCCAATGATGGTCGTATGCGTGTTTGGCGCCGTGCAGGTGAGCGCCACAATCAGGACTGCATACGACCGAGGCACACAGGGCCAACACCCGGCATCATGGTGTGGGGAGCGATCTCCTACACTGGCCGTACACCACTGGTGATCGTCGAGGGGACACTGAATAGTGCACGGTACATCCAAACCGTCATCGAACCCATCGTTCTACCATTCCTAGACCGGCAAGGGAACTTGCTGTTCCAACAGGACAATGCACGTCCGCATGTATCCCGTGCCACCCAACGTGCTCTAGAAGGTGTAAGTCAACTACCCTGGCCAGCAAGATCTCCGGATGTGTCCCCCATTGAGCATGTTTGGGACTGGATGAAGCGTCGTCTCACGCGGTCTGCACGTCCAGCACGAACGCTGGTCCAACTGAGGTGCCAGGTGGAAATGGCATGGCAAGCCGTTCCACAGGACTACATCCAGCATCTCTACGATCGTCTCCATGGGAGAATAGCAGCCTGCATTGCTGCGAAAGGTGGATATACACTGTACTAGTGCCGACATTGTGCATGCTCTGTTGCCTGTGTCTATGTGCCTGTGGTTCTGTCAGTGTGATCATGTGATGTATCTGACCCCAGGAATGTGTCAATAAAGTTTCCCCTTCCTGGGACAATGAATTCACGGTGTTCTTATTTCAATTTCCAGGAGTGTATTTGACAATTTCAATGGTCTCATCAACTGCTCTGTCGGTAAACATGTTGATTACATTCAACAAAATATTTTAAATGGTGTAGAATGTCGATGTCTATAATTTGTTGTATCACTTCACTCAAACTATTCACTGTATATTGACTTCTGCTTATACAATCTTAAGTATATACACTACCTTGTTTTTCTTTTTTTTTTTTTTTTTTGGTCAGATTGCAGAGCTCTTATACAGTTTACTATTATACAGTTTACTACTAGATTGGTAGGGCTGCTACGTATGTGACTTTTGGTAGTGACTGCAATGTATTTGCGGATGGATTCATCATGGAGCAACATGTATTTTTCTCTTTTGTCAAGCAACTGTTCAAAACCATTAAGAGATTCTTTTTCTACAGACTTTCAACATGACTACTACTGTATTCCCTTGTCAGTTACTATTGCGTTGTTAGTGTTCATTTTCTCACAAATGGTACCTATGGTTTACATATTAGGGAAAGGGTAAATAATATCAAATGTTCATGTCAAAAGTCCAAGCTGAGAATAAGTATCAGAACACGTAACAGAAGACAGACTAGTCATTCTATAGAACAACCCTGTAAATTCACACACTCAGGGGTGTATAAGTTAAAATGTGGTTGCCGTGCAATAACAATCATAGGACTAACATGAATATTTCAAAACAATGTTCATGGAATTTGTGAACTTCATTGACATGAAACAGTCTTCATTTAGTTCACACCTAAAACTACAAAAACTCAGTTAGTGACGTAACACGATGCCTGGCAGTCCCAGCGACTGCTGAGAACCGTAGGCAAGCAAATATTTTAGACTAAACATGAAGTTTTACATATCTGACGAAACATCATGCATTGCTTTTAACAGAGAGACGGAGTTAAAAAACAAAAAAATGCATCGAAAATTTCACGATTTCTCTTGCAAATGTCTGTTGTTGAAATACATTCCTTTGTAAGATATTCTGTTAACAAAGATAACGTAATGTACAAATCATTAGGTATAACCTGTGATCAGTCAAGTTAATCGCCTTTCGATTTAAAGTACATCACATTTGAGAATCATCTACCATATCTACAGGGTAAGTCGAAATTATGTGAAGAATTTTAATTTTGTTTCCTTTTTTTCTCAAGTTTGTTAGAACCGATGTCTTAAGCGGAGAAGGATGATTGTAAGCTTACTTGAAGTTGTGCTGCCGGCGAAAAAAGTGTGGCGAAGGCTTGCAGAACGATTTTCAGGTAGATGGTCACCTGCTCGTTTACCAGAAGATTTGTAGCAATTACGTTAGTAGCAGACAATTATCAGTAAACTGTATTGCTGAACGTTGAGTGCATTAGTTGTGTTGATCAGGTTGAGACTCTGTATAACGAAAACTCGGAGCAAGTCCTTTTTATCAAATAGTATTCACATAATTATGACTCACCCTGTATGTGCTGAGTACCAGTGGCATACCCTCAGATAATAATATGTAAATTATTGACAAAAGTTTTTGGCATGTGCAAAGAAAAATATACGTAACTTGTGCGTCATATGAAAAAATAACTGATATGGGACACTATGCACCCGAGGAAAAGTCTTTTGTAGTGCTGATACCGCTGGAGATGAGTATGTATCCCAGTTCTAATTTGGAAATAAGTAAATAAGAATAGTATCTAAACGAAAATTTACGACAGTCAGGCTCAATCTATCACCAATCCTTGACAGCTCTGGTCTGCTGTGCTCGTTATATCTGCATATTCCTTCTGTCTTTCGTGTCCCAATACTTAAGAGTCTTTTTGCAGTTCACTTTTAGTAATCTTCACCTCACATGATATAAACTAATGCCAGTAAGCCAACCTATTAAATTTCATACAGCACACTCGTCCTATCAGAAGTGAAGGTTCCAACTCATTCTCTTCCCACAGAACTGAAATACTACGTGTCTCCTAGTTCTTCTTCTTCACCTTTGCCGTTTACCAGTTCCCTACGGGATCGAAATTGTTACATGTGCTGAAGCAATGTTGGTGACTGCTGGTGACCAGATACCAGATACCGTCCCTGACGCGACCACTCCCCGTGGCACAGAGTCTGTGTACCTCATCTATCTGCGTCTAGTGTACAGCTCATGCCTGAGTGCGAAAGCTTTCTTCTGAATGTTTGTGTAGCAGGTATCTGATGCGGGACGAAGGCTACAGCCCAGTATTTACACTGGAGGCTGGGGGAAAGCGCATAAAAGCCACCTCTAGACCGAGTGGCTGAAGAGCGCTCATCGTTAATCCGAGAGGAGGATTTGCGCGACACGTATCTTCAAACACTGCTCAATGAAGAGTCTCAAAAAGTGTGTGTAGTGAATACTCAGTTGGGCTTGTTCAAATATTTGCGTTTGCCTCTTGGCAGTGCTTCTGCACCCGCTATTTTCCAATGGTATTTTAAACAGCTGACTGCGCAAGGTCCAAACTGTTCAAACTATTTTGACGATATTGTCATAGCTGGTCGTACACCTGAAGAACATTTGCAAATTTGCGTGCTTTGTTTCGTGTGTTATCTGATGCAAGAGTGAAGTGTAGACTGGACAAGTGTGAATTTTTTAAAACCTGAATTGAAATATCTTGGTCATAAACCGTCAAGGTGTAAATCCTCTTTAGTCGCATTTGTTAGCTATACGAGATTTGCCTGTTCCTCGCAATGTTACAGAATTGCAGTCAGTTTTAGGGAAAATGAACAATTATATTTGGTTCATACCGAATGCTGCACAAATTAGGACTCCATTGTATCGCTTGCATCCGAAGAATCTCCCATTTGTTCAGACAGTTGAGTACCAAGTAGCTTTTCAAAAACTTAAAGATGCATTGTTCAGGGATCGATATTTAGTTCACTTTGATCCTGACAAACCATATGTATTGCAAGTTAACGCTTCCTGTTACGGAATCGGTGTCGTGCTGTCGCACAGAATCGGTGATAAGGACAGGCCTAGTGCTTTCGCATCAAATGTGTTGTCCAGAGTTCAGTGTAACTATTCACAAATTGAGAAAGAGGCTTTGGTGTTGTGTATGATGTTACCAAATTCGACCACTATTTTTATGGCACAAACTCTGCCTAGTAACGGATCACAAGCTTTTTCAGTCCTTGTTACATCCCACGATACCGGTTCCTGTACGAACTGCCCAAAAATTGCAATGAAGGGGTTTGTTATTGTCTCAGTACAAGTACAAGATTGTGTATCGTCCGACTGCTCAGCATGGTAATGCGGACGCACATTCACGTCTTCCGATTGGCCCTGATACAGATTTTGATGCTTCTGCTGCATCTCGGTGCCACATTGCTGCTCAGGTTTCAAACTTTTCCGCTGAACTGTAGGAAAATTACGCAGGCACGGAACCTGATGAAGATTTGTACATTTTGCTAACATATATTCGCACATCTTGGCCTCGTTCCATGTGTAGCATAAAGAACTCTGTCGTGCACCGATACTTTGCATATCGGCGTAGCCTCGCTATACGGAAAGGGGTGGTCCTTGTTCAGAATGACAGTGGACACCCATGTGTGTTGATCACTAAAACTTTGCAAAACGGAGTGTTCCAGTTAGTTCACCAATGGGGATTGTCGGACGAAACATTTAGCGCGTCGACATTGTACTTTGCGGAGTATGGACGCCCAAATAGAACAGATGACGTCACAGAGTGACGCTTGTGCGGAAAATCAGTCTGCTACGCCACAAACATCACCATGGCAACGTGTACACATAGACTTTGCAGGACCTTTTTGGAACACTCGTTGGTTGATTGTGGCTGTCTCGTATAGCAAGTTTACTTTTGCTGTGCCAATGAACTCGACAACGTCACATAGGTGTTGTCCTCTATTTTTTTACCTCGAAGGTTTACCTGAAGTAATAGGGTCAGACAACGGACCTCAGTTCACGTCAAATGAGTCCGAACCTTTCTGTGCACGCAGTGCCATACAGCATGTAACTAGTGCACCGTTCCATCCACAATTAAACGGCGAAGTGCAACGTTTTGTCAGAACCTTCAAACAGTAAATGGCGAAACTTCGCTCCGCACTCACCAGGGATGAAGTATAGCAGCTGTTTCTCGCCTCCTATCGTTCGCACCCACGAGGTGGACCATCGCCGCGTAACTGCTTCACAGCCGCCGCCATCGGACACTGCTCAACCTGCTCCACCCTCCTCAGCATTCGACGACGATGGAAGGCCGCAAGTAGCGCTTCGCGTCGCACGTTACTGTCTTTTACAGGGTGTTTAGCGGCATCAGATGGTGGGCGCGAGGCGAGATCGTCCGTCGACTTGGCGCATGCATGTATCTTATTTCAGGTCCAGACGGCATGCAGCGCCGCCATCAAAATCAACTTTACCACTGCCATGTGCACGGTGATCTTTCTGTGTCTCTTCCCCCACATTCATGGATCCCGAGGACAGCGCGGCCACAGCAGCCGCCAAAGTGTGTCATCAATACACCACGCGACGATCCCATGGAGACGGAGCCTTCTCCACCTTCTCTAGTCCTACCGCTGGAGCTGTATCCGCCCACACAGCAGCAGTCGACACCTTCCACATCAGTTTATTGGCCTCTGGAGAAGGATGCGTACCCTTCTGGTTGTTTTCCGGGGGACGTTTCCACCAGAGCGCAGGCCGGACGGAGCGGTGCGAGCCGAACCGGAAGTTCGATGCCCCCTGCAGCCACAGCTTCCGGTCCAGCGCAACTTCCACCCTCCGGCCTCCGCTGCCGTTGCCGCGCTCTCCATCCAAGGACGGTCCGTCTCCTTGAGGGGGGGGGGGGGGGAAGGGGGGAATTGTCCGGCGTAACATCAAGCGCCGGCACGTCGGCATGGAAACTCACAGTAGAGAAGGCTGTGAGACGACATCAGCCAATAGTACGCTGACTAGAACGACACCACGATAGGAGCGGCATCTGTACGAAGAGAATGTAAGTGCTGTTCCAGCTAGCCTCGATCGTACTAGGAGAGCAACCCCAGAAGACGAGCTGTGACATAAACTGTATAGCAGTGACTTATGAGCTTATGTGATCTGCTTGCATGGAAATTATACATATCGAGAGACATTAATTGTTTGCATGTCGCCATTTGCTTGAGGCCCATCTTTGTAGAAACGCAAGTATTGTCAATTTAACATATTGTAATAAACTCTATTAATAGGATTTGCTTGAAATGTTGTTTAGCTATCCGAGAAAGGAGATTCCTAGGCACTGTACATTACACGATTGAGCAGGATCTCACAAATAGGATCAGTCAGGTCCTTCGGGAATTCTTCAGTCACCTTCCTTGGCACATCAGTTGATGGTCCCCATAAGAAAGCGCCTCATGCTCGGTCTTCTTGCTGTAGAATAATTCTATTTGCCTCAACATTATCTCTCCACTGATAGGTATTAACATTGATCCACCATATCATATCTAGAAAGTTTTCGACAAACTCATTCTCCTTTTGTGATAACATTGAAGTGCTCTCGATAGAATATAGCGTTGTGCTGTTTCGTATAGGCTATCCTGTTCCTTATACCACTGCACCCACCTCTCTTTGTTTCCTCAAACCTACTATATTCCAAATACGAAGGGTACACTGCTGGACATTAAAACAGAGTAACAAAAAGCATAGTCAATAATTTAGTTGTATTTTTAGTGCAACACTATGTAACAGCTTGGCAGAGAAATACTTTATTAAATTTTTTCATTGAAGATGTATAAGGTGCAGAGTGGTGTCAGGATTGCGCTTGTGTTCAGGTGTCCCGCTGCTGATTATGGGATTGTGAGTGTTGTTGAAGCAGGGTAACGGAACTGCAGCCAAAGGGATGCCACTTAGTAAGTCAGGGAAGTGTGAAAGAAAGATTAATTTATCTGTCCCATTAGTTGTAGCAGTTGATTTGCTGCCCTCAGCAGCGAGTGTCTGACGTCGGTGCTGGATGTTAGTAAAGTGTTGAACTCAGCTAGTAGCCTCCACAGACCAGCCAGTTTGCAGCGCTGATAGGCCAAGGAGAGGTGTCAATGGCGTCAGTGCTTCGGCAGGTCGAGAAGTGCGAAGTGAGGCCCCTGGGCCAGCCTCAGGTTGCTGTGGAGGCGAGGAGATGCAGGCACGGTGCTGTCAGTGCGCTGTGGTAGGTAGTGTGGGCGGGAGCGACAGTCGCTTGCAGAACTAGTGTGCCAGCAAAAGACAGCAGCCGAGTGTGCATGCAGTAGAGACGCAATCACTCGTCCACTGGTCAAGCTGAGGTGCGAACCCTAACCCACTGTCAGCCAGTGAGTGGTCCCCTGACTGAAGGTACCATGTCGACACTCTGCAGCATCGGGCCTAGGTCCTGCCAGTAGCATCCAATGTAGGTCACCTCTAGTTGTGGAAGCTAGATGAATCATATCAGGTCAGCGAGTGGTACGGTACATTTCTCGAACTCTGCTGGCAGTGGCTAATGCTGCCTGACTAAAATTGGCAGCATTAATGTGAGTTTCACCCACGAACAGTTTGCTGAGGCAGCATATCTTCTTACATGTTGTTGTTGTTGTGGTCTTCAGTCCTGAGACTGGTTTGATGCAGCTCTCCATGCTACTCTATCCTGTGCAAGCTTTTTCATCTCCCAGTACCTACTGCAACCTACATCCTTCTCAATCTGCTTAGTGTATTCATCTCTTGGTCTCCCTCTACGATTTTTACCCTCCACACTGCCCTCCAATACTAAATTGGTGATCCCTTGATGCCTCAGAACATGTCCTACCAACCGATCCCTTCTTCTGGTCAAGTTGTGCCACAAACTTCTCTTCTCCCCAATCCTATTCAATACTTCCTCATTAGTTATGTGATCTACCCATCTAATCTTCAGCATTCTTCTGTAGCACCACATTTCGAAAGCTTCTATTCTCTTCTTGTCCAAACTATTTATCGTCCATGTTTCACTTCCATACATGGCTACACTCCATACGAATACTTTCAGAAATGACTTCCTGACACTTAAATCTATACTGGATGTTAACAAATTTCTCTTCTTCAGAAACGCTTTCCTTGCCATTGCCAGCCTACATTTCATATCCTTTCTACTTCGACCATCATCAGTTATTTTGCTCCCCAAATAGCAAAACTCCTTTACTACTTTAAGTGCCTCATTTCCTAATCTAATTCCCTCAGCATCACCCGACTTAATTAGACTACATTCCATTATCCTTGTTTTGCTTTTGTTGATGTTCATCTTATATCCTCCTTTCAAGACACTGTCCATTCCATTCAACTGCTCTTCCAAGTCCTTTGCTGTCTCTGACAGAATTACAATGTCATCGGCGAACCTCAAAGTTTTTATTTCTTCTCCATGAATTTTAATACCTACTCCGAATTTTTCTTTTGTTTCCTTCACTCCTTGCTCAATATACAGATTGAACAACATCGGGGAGAGGCTACAACCCTGTCTCACTCCCTTCCCAACCACTGCTTCCCTTTCATGTCCCTCGACTCTTATAACTGCCATCTGGTTTCTATACAAATTGTAAATAGCCTTTCGCTCCCTGTATTTTACCCCTGCCACCTTTAGCATTTGAAAGAGAGTATTCCAGTCAACATTGTCAAAAGCTTTCTCTAAGTCTACAAATGCTAGAAACGTAGGTTTGCCTTTCCTTAATCTTCCTTCTAAGATAAGTCGTAAGGTCAGTATTGCCTCACGTGTTCCAGTGTTTCTACGGAATCCAAACTGATCTTCCCCGAGGTTGGCTTCTACTAGTTTTTCCATTCGTCTGTAAAGAATTCGTGTTAGTATTTTGCAGCTGTGACTTATTAAGCTGATAGTTCGGTAATTTTCACATCTGTCAACACCTGCTTTCTTTGGGATTGGAATTATTATATTCTTCTTGAAGTCTGAGGGTATTTCGCCTGTTTCATACATCTTGCTCACCAGATGGTAGAGTTTTGTCAGGACTGGCTCTCCCACGGCCGTCAGTAGTTCCAATGGAATATTGTCTACTCCGGGGACCTTGTTTCGACTCAGGTCTTTCAGTGCTCTCTCAAACTCTTCACGCAGTATCATATCTCCCATTTCATCTTCATCTACATCCTCTTCCATTTCCATAATATTGTCCTCAAGTACATCGCCCTTGTATAGATCCTCTATATACTCCTTCCACCTTTCTGCTTTCCCTTCTTTGCTTAGAACTGGGTTTCCATCTGAGCTCTTGATATTCATACAAGTCGTTCTCTTATCTCCAAAGGTCTCTTTAATTTTTCTGTAGGCGGTATCTATCTTACCCCTAGTGAGATAGGCCTCTACATCCTTACATTTGTCCTCTAGCCATCCTTGCTTAGCCAATTTGCACTTCCTGTCGATCTCATTTTTGAGACCTTTGTATTCCTTTTTGCCTGTTTCACTTACTGCATTTTTATATTTTCTCCTTTCATCAATTAAATTCAATATTTCTTCTGTTACCCAAGGATTTCTACTAGCCCTCGTCATTTTACCTACTTGATCCTCTGCTGCCTTCACTACTTCATCCCTCAAAGCTACCCATTCTTCTTCTACTGTATTTATTTCCCCCATTCCTGTCAATTGCTCCCTTATGCTCTCCCTGAATCTCTGTACAACCTCTGGTTCTTTTAGTTTATCCAGGTCCCATCTCCTTAAATTCCCACCTTTTTGCAGTTTCTTCAGTTTTAATCTACAGGTCATAACCAATAGATTGTGGTCAGAGTCCACATCTGCCCCTGGAAATGTCTTACAATTTAAAACCTGGTTCCTAAATCTCTGTCTTACCATTATATAATCTATCTGATACCTTTTAGTATCTCCAGGGTTCTTCCATGTATACAACCTTCTTTCATGATTCTTAAACCAAGTGTTAGTTATCATTATGTTGTGCTCTGTGCAAAATTCTACCAAGCGGCTTCCTCTTTCATTTCTGTCCCCCAATCCATATTCACCTACTATGTTTCCTTCTCTCCCTTTTCCTACACTCGAATTCCAGTCACCCATGACTATTAATTTTCGTCTCCCTTCACAATCTGAATAATTTCTTTTATTTCATCATACATTTCTTCAATTTCTTCGTCATCTGCAGAGCTAGTTGGCATATAAACTTGTACTACTGTAGTAGGCGTGGGCTTCGTATCTATTTTGGCCACAATAATGCGTTCACTATGCTGTTTGTAGTAGCTTACCCGCATTCCTATTTTCCTATTCATTATTAAACCTACTCCTGCATTACCCCTATTTGATTTTGTGTTTATAACCCTGTAGTCACCTGACCAGAAGTCTTGTTCCTCCTGCCACCGAACTTCACTAATTCGCACTATATCTAACTTCAACCTATCCATTTCCCTTTTTAAATTTTCTAACCTACCTTCTTACATAGGGAAAATAATAGCCAGGTGTTGGTCCAGAACGTGTGGTAACTCTGCTCGGCCTTACTACATTCTGACTCCTTTACTTCTACTTTGTCACCACTGTTCGGCCCTGATGGAGACGGTACTCCTAGAAGCATGGTAACTTTGTATATTGCATGGCATGAATGGTAATTTTTGCTGTGTCAGGCCGGTCCACTCAGAGCTTCTTGCCAAAGAACGCCTAGGCGCCCTCCTCTGTCCTGCTACCATGTACCTTCTTCTGTCAAGTAATGGTGGCTACTGACATCAATCCGGCCACATTAAGTACAAAGAAACCGTGACACAACAAAAGAGTGACATTCATAACACAGAGCTTCCACCTCAGATGGCAACAGTGGCTCTAAACCTGCAGTGTACGTAGCCGAAACGGAGCTGGATCACAGATATGGGCACATCATTCCATTCTGTTTAAACATTGTCGTGGAGGTGGTTAGTTAGTGATTAAGGCATTCCAGTAACTCTATAACTTATTACCAGATAGTTTCTCTAGATGACACATCCCACAATAAGCTGAGTTGGGCAAGAGTTGAATATCAACAGTATCAAGGAACGTCATAATAGGATTGGCAGCCTGCAGCTTTATAGTTTCTTGTTTAGATGTAACGTCATGGGGCCACCGACCTGATAAGAAATGCAATAACTGTTGTTCATCTCATCGACTATGCGAACCAGAACTGATCGTGTGGCGTACCCAGTGACATCGCACACCCACACGCCACGTGCTGTGTCCATACGACAGTCTCGCGCTGACTTCAGAGGCTTGCGCACACGGATACGTCTCTCGGGACACAATACGTAGAGCAGAGACGCGTCTCAAGAGATGCTGTGGTGTCACTCTAGTGTCCATTGTCGCCGTGCCTCTGCTGGTGTACCTCCCTCTGTTGCTGACACTCCGTGGTGCTCCTCTCGTCGTTGCACGTCGCATGTACATGCTTGCCTTGCTGGAAGCAAGCCCATTTCCCGACTCAAGAAATGTGATGTTACTGTACGATGCTGTAGGGCCGAGCCAGTCCTCTCGCACTCTAGTCGCGTGCGATCCTTGAGGCCTTTCGTGGTGTTCGGCAAAGTCACTATGATCTCATCAATTTCATATTTACGTGGAAATCGTGGCATGCCAAACAACACGTGCAGCAACATTGTGGAACTGCAGACCCGATAGGTAATGATACTGTTGCCGTCGAATACCATAATGTGTTGGCAGACAGTCCACGTTCTTATACAAATTACAGTAATCAACATTCACATACCATTTATGAATAAGAAATCCTCTATGTAACCTTTTGTTTCATACAGAATGTGGTACAAGTAGTATTCTCGCCAATTGCTCGTGTCTTGCATGCCATCTTCATGTTCATGTTGTTTCACTTTTAATGCGCAGAAATTTACAAGCATTTCTTAATGTATTAAATTTTAAGGCACACGGGTACCATTATTGTTACTCATTAGTTTGTCTGAAAGACAATAACCTGTAACCCCAATACACGCAGACCATGCGTGCACAGGTTCGGTTGCGAGTTGTTCTACCGGCCATGGCAGCTATGGTCGCTGAAACAATGCGTAAACACAGGGAACAGAGAGTCACGTATCCTTCGACTGTGAAAAAATGCTTGGATGACTACAGCTATGTTTGCATTCGTAAAGAACAAGGAAGAGAAAATGAGTGCATGGAAAATGGATTCACCTGGAACAGACGTGTTGGTGACAGGTATTCATTTGTTTCCAAGCGAGAGCCACTTTAATACCCTCCCCGAGGTAAAATAGAATCAACATGGACTTTTCTTCCCAGTCCCGAATAAAAAGCACTAGCCATTAATGTCATGAACGGGAATTCAGTTTTATAACAAAAAATTACATTTCGTTATATAAATTTTCTTACCTTCTCGATTTATTTGTGCGTGTAGTTCGCACCATAGGCCGTATTTCTGCAAATAATTTTAGTAGATGTAATGTTCCAGTCCGCTTGAGTTTCGCGATATTAATAATGAATTATTAAATAAAATGCGAGTGGTTTGGTTCAGGAAAAGTTCACAAGAGAGACAGAAAAAAAATGGCTCTGAGCACTATGGGACTTAACTTCTGAGGTCATCAGTCCCCTAGAACGTAGAACTACTTAAACCTAACTAACCTAAGGACATCACACACACCCATGCCCGAGGCAGGATTCGAACCTGCGACCGTAGCGGTCGCATGGTTCCAGACTGTAGCGCCTAGAACCGCTCGGCCACACCGGCCGGCCAGAGGAACAGAATTTCATAAGGAAGCAGAAACTGATTCACAGCATTGTAGACATACAGAAGATCACGACAGCACCCCTTGTTCTGTACAGGCTATTTGTCGTTAACTGACTGACCAAGAGTTGGCACTTTGAATGGGAGCAGCCAGAAGTTGTGTTTGTATAGTACGACTGGAACGCATTGAAACATATGCATATAACCTACCAACTGAAATATTAGTCAGACAATCTGGACGGGACTTCCTAAGTGACAAGCATCTACAAAGCATTCTTTAAAAATCTTTCATTCCATCTTAAAGGAGATGTTGGGTTACAGGCCTTTCCAGCCAGTATTTGTATTCTGTGTTGTTGTGACGCCACTTATTTGGGACAACTGGATGCTTATTTAATTTTGTAGAACTTTTAACTCTATCTAGATGGATAGCTGAGAGTAAGATGTTGATCATTAAGTTTATTTCCTGCCATGTTTCTGCATATGCCTTACGTCTGAGAGAAAAACCTCTTTGTCGATAAAAAAGCCCGGTAGAAATTTGTTGCCCGTTATTTGTCTTACGTACGCTCATATTGTCTCAGTGGTCTTGATAATGCTATAGTGTGATTTTGTAGTCGTTGGTGTGGAAACGTTTCTGTCTAATTCTGTGGAAGACGAGAAACTTTAAAATCTTGCCGCTGCAGAGAATATTATCTTCTGCTATAGAAGTTGATTGAAGTAATTTTGCTCAGTAAGTTGTTCTTCTCTATATCAGGCTGCTACATTATCCCAAATACTTGTAGGTGTTCTTGGTTTGTGGACAGTTTCATTGAGTTCTTCGTTTTCAGAGGATTCTGTTGGAGTGAATTGGATACTGCTTCGAGAAAAATATAGGGGACAATGAACTTCTGAATTTCGCAAAATTAAACGTTGTGTTATAGGGCTACAAGAGTGATTTTGTGAGTCTGTTGTTACGTAGTCTGTTGCCCCCGAATCTGGTGATTTCTTCTTTTATTCTGTGTAGTATGTTCTCGGTTTTAAGTGTTTCGTAAGGGAGTTTGTTTGGAAGCTATACCGTAGATCTTCAGAAGTGTGTTCTTCGTTGTAAGTGTTTCGTGAAGGGAGTTTGTTTCGAAGCTATACCGTAGATCTTCAGCTAATTGAAGCATCCTCTGGTTAGCAGACAGAGTTTATTTTTTCGTTTCATTAGAATGTAAGAAGAGAAACTGGTAGCTCCAGTCCATGTGTTTGATATTTCGTGAGACGTACAAAATTATGTCGGCTTTCAGCTTATTTAATCTTTTTAGTCATGTCTTTCTGGCTACTTAAGAGTTCATCTAGACAGTTGTAGACAAGATATTTGACGTTTAGTTGTGGAGCAATTTCTTGTCCACAAAGTATAATGTAGAGTTTTGGGTTATCCTGTATTCGGCGATTAGTAAGATTGCCATGACTGAAAAGGAAAGGTTTACTTTTTGGTGGATTGGGTCAATCAGATTCTCCATTTACTGGCCGACGTTTCAAGTTTGCTGATGTAGCTGTTGACTTGTTCATTGCTTGCATTCGAGGTAGGCGCATGACACCAGTAAGTGGTGTCATCTGCATATAGAACCATGTCTTCATTCCACCACCGGGGTCTTGGTATATCCGCTGTGTATATCGTCCATAAATAAGTGGATATGACGGCAGCATGGGGCACTCCCGGTCTGGGTGTGGAGAAGGACGATTTTTGGCCCCCATCTCGTAGCTGTACTTTTCAGTTTCAAATGAGCTTAGCTAATAATGGTACTATTGCAGGTGGGAAGTGGTGCTTTAGCACTTTGTGAAGATGTCTGTATCTTATCAAAAGCGCTTTCTGTGTCCAGAAAGAGGGTAGCAGTTGCACCTGTGAAATTGCAGGCTTCCGCTGCATTGCTAATTAGCCTTAATCATGGATCAGCGGGATTGTGTTTCTGAAACCAGCTTGTTCATTTGATATAATGCTTTTGTCTTCTGCAAAATGTTGTAGTATGTTGTCAATTCTGTCTTTCAAAGTCTTGTCAATTATTTATAATTATTTTTATGTTTCTAAGTTTGGTTTCAAAGTCGGTTTGCCAAGTGGTGAGATCGACACGGTTCCTTCTTTGTTTCATGTAAATCACAAATTGTACAGGGTTGAATTCTTTCAGTCCAGGTATGAAAAGACTTAGCGGTTTCCTTGGGGTCCAGATTTTCAATGATAACAATTCTAGTTAGAACATTCATATCAATCATTACTGGGTTCTCACCGGATTCTGTGGACATGCTGGAGTTTCATCTCGAGTTAGGCCTGGAGCGTACCTTTTAAAAACCTTCGTCGTTATGTATCTCAAGAGATTCCGTTTCATGAGGAGAATCATTTGTTTAGCAATGAGTAGCCGGTTGTTGGACGCACTGAGATTGTTGAGGCTGCTGAGATTGTTGGGGTCGGTTGGTGGCTGTTGAGATTCGACCGGTGTCGTTGCGTCAGATCTGATGATCTTCTCGCGTTTTTTTGTTTAGCATGAAGAACGTTGACTCTGCATGGTGGAGATGGGATGACCTGAGCGTTCTCTTCATACAGTTTGTTTTGGACATGATTCCTGCTTTATACCATTTGCTTTTTTTACTAATTTGACATTCATAGTACCTATATTTTGTCAAACAGTGAAAATATTTGCTACGTTGAGGAAAACTAACAGATCAAATTACACTTACACCTAAAAAAACCCAGTCTGAGAAAAATAAACATCATTATACGCAACATAATGAGATCACAAATATCTCATTCTCTAGATCAGTCCTGTAAATTTACTCGACCTTGTGTTTATAAATTAACATATGGAAGCCAAAATAAAATATACATTAGAATAGACAGAAGGAATTTTCAAAATAATGTTCATACCATATCTGAATCTCACTGCCATGATATTATCTTCATTGGCTCACCGTTAAAACAACAAGTTCCACACACCAATGAAAAAGGACATGTGCTAAATATTTTACAAGAAATAGAAAGTTTCTTATACATGATAAAACATCAAGACATTATTTTGAACTAGCAGGTTGAATCAAAACAATTCATTGTAAATTTCACCAATGTTATTCTAAATGTTTCATGTTGAAACACATTCCTTTCTTTAGATAACGTGTCAACGTAGATAAAACTACTTAGGAGTGAAATTATATTGTCTGTGATATAGCAAAGTTAGTCATTATCTTTGTATGTGAAGCACTCTACCACTAAAACTTAAACAATAACCAAATATATGTTCTGATTGCAACTGGTATATTATCAGTTAAGATTAAATATGTCACTGGCTAACGTCTGTTATGTAAGTTGTGTGAAAAAACAGTCGTCATGTTAACTAATAATAAACAGTAGTCACTCGACGTAAATCTGCCTCGAAGTATATTTTGTCTTCTCTAATGCTAGTAGTGCTACTGATGGACATTTGCTTTTGTTACTATCCCAGCAATGTATAAATAAAGGAATTCTCTGTTGTTCAGTTTATGTGAGTCAACCCCAGTACCAACAGCCCTGGTGCCTCGTACTTTTCTTAATCCAACACAAAACCTGTTTTTTAATGGTTCAGTTTTAATAATCACTATCTCCCAAAGTATAAAATAGTCCCAGAGACCTACCCATATTTTAAACTTTAATGTAACACACTCATCACATCAAAAGTGAAAGCTCAAAATGATTTTCTTCCAGCAGAACTGGAATATTACATACCTCCTAGTTCTTACATACTACAAATTAGTTCCTTCCCTCATAACTACGGAAAATATTTTTACTTTTAACTCTATTCGAAATACTGTCCTGATCATGAGTCCTTACTTACAACTACGAGCAGTCCCCAGTATCGTTAGCTTCATTCGCTACATAAATGACTGGAATAACTAGATGAAAAAATGCAAGTGTACAAGAACTGAAAGCAATACAAAACTGTTCTTGTTTCTGAGTAATGTACAACTCCAAAGACTTTTAATCAGCATAAAAAATCAAAGGATCTTAAGTGCAAATTGATGCAAAATCTTTCCAGGTCGGTAGACTTATCGCTTTCGAACTGAAACAATTCCTACATCTAACGAATTTTGTAGCTAGTAAAATGTTTTCAACCGTGTTAGGTGGGAATCAGGTAAAATTCTATGGATCCAACTGTAAGCACAGAATATAGTAACTGGGAAGCTGACAAATCCAGGTCGTTGATATAGATGTCCATAGGCAACAGGTACTTTTTGGGCCTAAAAGTAATCTCTTATTATCAAGTGAAGAACGATTCACATTAAATCCGTCCACAACTGTATACATTCTAAATATAAAATCCGGTTTTTGTTGGCATGATTCCCTGCTTTGTACAATAAAAGCCAGTTAAATTCGTACTGATATTCCCATCTCGTTGTTTCTGTCGTCAAGCGTCAATGCAGAAGTTAGTTTTCTCCTCTGCCAGTTCCTCCAATCCATATCCTGGTATTCATAATCACAAAAATTCAGTTTTGGTAGTTAGTTGTGTAACACAGTTTTCTCTAGGAAAGGTATACATAAAACCGGCACTTCTGACTCTGATTAAAGCTAGCAGCACATAAATATACGTCGCACTAACAACTACACTGGCATAATAACATCAGAAAACTGGCACTGAGAACCAGTCATGCCAACACAGTACTTGTGGACTAGAAAAAAAATTGAAAAAGAGAAGATAAAACGTCGTTTAAACTAATGATGGTGCTTACTTTGTCGACGATAAGATTTTTAATAGAAACTGTTTCTCAGTAACGCTATAGGAGAAACAAATAAGATAAAATACCATCGTTTCTTGGTGAAGAAATGATTCCTGAATATTAAGAACTCGTTGTGTTATAACTGTGTTTCAAAAACAGAATGTTAGAATTCTAATGACCAGCAGTGCACATTGCGACTGTTCGGTAAATAGAGTATACGTACCGATTGATTTTTAAATGTTTGGAATTCGTTTGCTGCAACACTCTTTTAATCTTCATACTACCCAGTCGATGGATTATAGAGGCCATAATGCAAGTATGATTTTAAAATGTGATGCCAAAAATTCAAACAATATTATCAACTCATTTTGGGTTTGGTATAACATACGTGTATTTTTTTGATTATTTTTGTGTTGCAATAATGACAGCGATACCACTAATGCTTCTTGAAAATACTGACAAAACTGTGCACCACATTAACAAACATGTACCCCCAGTAAACAACCAAAGCGTTTTTGAAGTCCTACCTCTTATATTGGATGTCAAAAATTTCTGCAGTAGCTAAACTTCATGAAATTATTTTAAGTCCAGTTTATGCTGAGTCTGTCCCATATGCGAATATCATTACGAGTCCAAAGAATAGTTGGTTCATGGAAATATTCAGTGTTGCATCTGCCCAACTTGCAAATGTTCTTAAAACTTCGAAACTCTTACACACTGATAAAAATATGCTAATTTAAGAACATACAACTGGCAACAATTGTTGCAAGTTCGAAATACTCGCTAACGCGCGGAAATATTCTACATGCACATGATTTTTGTTCCTAAAAAATTTGCTACCTTTCCTGGCATCATCGCGCCGATAATTTCACAAGTCCACAAACTTTTACTTGGAGGATTACAAACACTTCAGATCGCCACTTACCGCTCATGTATACATACGTCTGCACCTTTCTGCTCTGCAGTCCAGAACGACTGTACCATACCAAGATGGTCATTGACTCTTTAAGCCCTTAGACCTTGTTTCCAAAAGATCATCTCATAGAAAGTTTTCCAAATTGTACCAAACATATATCACATATTGCACATATACATATGACATACCAGACTAGACTTAACTTTTATCACATTTAAGATAATGTATTTAATTTTTTTGTTGAATATCTTACATTTCTCACAAACAACAGTATTGTCAATGTAATCGTTCGTTTGCCATGTTTGACTGTGTGAAAATTAAAAGTATGTAGGAATTAATACATTTGCAGATAAATACACTAGCATAATTTATTACGCTGCGATTACTTTTCTCACTTTATTACTTGTTTTGCGTAAAATTGACCTCTTGGTAGTATAGAATATTTAGTGCGTCATATAATTTAAATTACCTTTTATTCTTTTAATATCTCTGATGGGGGCTTCAGGTTCTACCCATTGAGACAAAGTTTATCAATTTCGCCCAAGACGTTGATAATATATGAGCACTAATTTTTAAATTTAATATTATTAGCGAAACTTAGATAATTCACAAAAAAGAAACTGCTTTTCTGCTTGAGGGCATGTTTAAAAGCACCCTTCGGTCATTCCACTTCCGTAAGTGTGTTTAATTACGTTACAGCGTTCTTGGATCAGGTTTTACGGGATATTGATCTATTTACTAAGTATGGTAGTCTCTCGTTTCCACCGTGGTGGCTAGAACGTCACGTTTCTCTCCAGTGACTAAGTGCACCTGGATTTTCCCAGTATACCACTCTATCTGCTCCCTGAAACTGTAGCGCCCTCTTACTGTCGAGGATACCCCGCATGACGTCGGGTATGAACCTGCTGGTCCCATCAGTTCCATAGTTTCATGACAGTCGAGAGATCCGATTAACCCAAACAGAATTATCCTGGAATAATAAGATGCAGTGTTGATACACTAAGATTCTGATGCTGTCGACATTCGGCAGGTACTTGTATTTCTACTTCTCGCTCGAGGCGTATCTCAGTCATCTCAGAAACAAATAACGTTGAAATACGGTCTGTGAATGAGGGACCCCATACTTGTTCTTCAGTTATATTCAATATGCAGGTGGCGTTATTTCTATCCATGTCGTGTGTTTGCGCTGATATGCAAACCATCCGCATGTAAAAGCATGTAGAGCACTTCAGGTAATTTGCCGTTTACTGCTTGTCGCCTTCAAGGTCAAATTCCTGCTGCTTTAACGACCATTGATGTAGATTTGTTTCTTCCATACGAAATTACAAACAATAAGGGGGGCAGTTATTTGTCATTGAATATAATTCTGTATGAAAGCACTAACCTAGTCACCAACACATGTGGTCCATTTGTCTTCGTAGTTACGGCTTAGAGTTCTTACTGCGCCTTCCTCGGCGCTTTTGGTCCCTGAAATAACATGGGTGAGGTGACAGATATGTATGCCGGGCCTGTGAGAAACGACGCAGAACATTTGGGCTGTCTCTCAATTGTACGTTGGTAATGAACGAGAAACACATTGATTAATCCATGAAAATGAGGTAGTCTGTAGTTGACATGTTGTAGGATGGAAGTAGTTTTTTAAGAAAGTAATTTTTCTTAAAGTGGCTTTCATTTTAATAGACACTGCAGGACCCGTCGAATCAACACAGAGAGCTTAAAGCCACACTTTTTAATGCTCCGTAATTTGTTTCTTTGTTTACTTCAATATTTCCTATTTTCTCAAACCGTTTGATATCAATGTTATATTTTATAGTGCTTCGTATTATACGAATTTATTATCTAATGATTATCTAGCTCAACGTAGACTCATGTACATCTCTTGAGAGAAACAAAGTCGGTCAGAGAATTAACGGTTAAGGAGTTATCACTTTCAATACATGCAGTGAGAACCTCTTACTAGATCACAGAACTGGAGCGACGATTGTTACGACAGTTTTTTTATTTATTTGATGATTATTTGTTAAGAAGTATTCGACTATTCTTACATTAAATTTTTAGTACAATATCTCAAATATTGAGTCGTTTGTAAAGTAATGTTGAAGGTGCACTATACATGGGAGAGTGATTATTTAACTAATAAGGATTTTTCGGGGTGGGGTTAAGGGGCAGAGGTGCGTTACTTCTATAAAAAACGAAAAGTATTTGGAATCTAAAATGATCAAGGGGAATAAGACAAATTACTTGTAACGGAAATAAATTAGTTTAGTTACTATGGACTGTTACTGTAACACGCAATTACTCAGATACAGAATCCAGAAAACACGCTACATTCTCATATATTACAGTACTAGCCCACACCGCTGAAATTCTGCGACATTAAACGCCACTGCTGTAGTGAGTAATTTAATATCTCGTTGAAGCAGACGTATTTTAAAGTGACATTTTTTATTCCAGAATGAGATTTTCACTCTGCAGCGGAGTGTGCGCTGATATGAAACTTCCTGGCAGATTAAAACTGTGTGCCCGACCGAGACTCGAACTCGGGACCTTGCCTTTCGCGGGCAAGTGCTCTACCATCTGAGCTACCCAAGCACGACTCACGCACGGTACTCACAGCTTTACTTCTACCAGTACCTCGTCTCCTACCTTCCAAACTTTACAGAAGCTCTCCTGCGAACCTGCCGAGTTCGAGTCTCGGTCGGGCACACAGTTTTAATCTGCCATGAAGTTTCACATTTTTTATTATTTTCCTTTGGCAGGTACAAAACGAATTTTATTTTCTTCTGTATTTATCAAAGCTCTTTGTAATACAGAATAGTATTCCCTATGTCGAAGATCTGGCTGAGAATAATAATACTTACTTGTATTTTTTCTCCCTTGATCCTTCAGATGTGCATCGCTAGTGCGATAAGGTCGAGATTGCGTGGGTGTCCCATACACAGGGTGTAACGGATGTAAGTGCGTTGATGTCTTAATAGGTACACTAATGAATATGTTGGTTGTATTTTCTCTTCATCCTACAGTCTTCTCACATACACGTCACAAACTTTATGACTTGATGTTTTCTGCCTGGTCCTAACAACACCACTAAGTCAACTACACCTTTCGGTATAGACTATTCGTTTTGCGTCCACGTGTCCACACTTTAGCACCTGACCTGCTTCTCACGGGAAAATAAGCATTAACGGCTTTTTCTTTCCACACATACTTGGATAGGCTAACCAAAATACAAACATATGACTTGTGTAAGCTATAATTATGAGCCTTCAAATGACTTGAATATTGATGTAATGTCGTTCAATACACCGTCCTCAGTCAACAATAGTGATATCTGAACTCATAGACGTTACACCCTGTATACAGCCCAGAGGTGGCCGACGCTCCCCAGGTGTGGCGTGTGGTGGGGGGCGCTGACCGCCATTCGACCCTCGGTGCGTTCAGTCTTGCCCAGACTCGCGAAGCGTCAACTGCCGGCTGCGTTCTTGACGATAGTCTGATAGTAAAGGGTCGCATGCCGAACTCAGCTGACAGACCTCGTCCCTGCTGACGAGAGTGTCGTGTTTGCTTTCTCAAATTCGAACGTATGCTTCTCGTTGAGGCTATGTTTAGCCAGTGCTGATCTGTCTTTATGCCCCAGGCATACGTATCTAATGTATTCCATCCATCGCTGCTAGATGCGTTTTCCCCTTTCTTTGACGGTGACACGTTCAAGGAATGCCAAATAAACCTGGTATTCGCAAGTGTATCTTGTCCTTTACTGAGATAAAAATAGTTTTCGTTTTTCGTAGTGGTCGAAAAATGGCCAAATTTTTTTCGGAGTTTCTCCCAGTTTTGGATTAGGCAGCCCCAGCACAGGGAACAAAGTTGAATTTCTGTTCCTCTTTCCCTTCCTCTTATTTGGGATAGGCTGTGTCATTTGTTTCCGTCAATGCACGTCAATTATGGCAGCATACAGTCTAAGTTGTTACAGACTATCTCTGTGCCAGTGATGCCAGCTCGTTGCATGAAGGAACAGATCTAAGAGGGTCTTTCTTCCATAGACTGCATGTCCTAGGGGACCATCTGTATTGCCCTTGTTAGCACGTCCTAAACTGGAAGACATCTCTTACGTTCTAGCTCCACCGTCAATTGTTTCTTTTCATGGACCCTGTTGAGGCAGTCTAGTATCTCAGTCAGGGCCCCTTTGCTATGTTCCCTCAGGACGAACGGACATCCACGTAACTTATTGGTACTTTATTTGTAAACGTCTGCGATGAAAGTGATATCTACCGCCGAGCTAGTATGTATGTAGTCAGCGAGAGGAAATGGTTCGTCTTTTAGCCCGTTCACTACCACTGGGAAATATGTGTCGCATGATAGGCTGTCAGAGAACCACTTGCTGTGTGAGAACCAGTTGAATATGCTGTATGTTACTACTATGTGTAGTATGGGACGATGGAGAGTATTAGAGACTGCCCTTGAAAGTTGTGCTGTCTTAAGTATTACGTAGAAATGGGAGAATTTTATCAGCTTTTAGAACAGAGTGGAATTTATAGAATTTCCAGCAATCTATGTGGCAAATTATATGTAGATCAGTCAGTTAGGGCTATAACTCCTAGAGTAACTGAGCATGAAGGGAGTTGGAGACTGAGAAAGAAAGAGTTCACCTTCGCTAAACATGCTCTGACTGAATATCATCCATATAATATAGGTGTGATATTCTCCATAAAGGAAGTAAGGGGAGAAAGCTAACATTACTTGGATCTCTGGTCGTTAATAAACCACACTCAAAGAAACTTGACTTTGTCCTTAATGACCAAACACAGTTCCATTACTCATCCTTATTAAACTTGTAGCCAGTTATTATGCCTCTCATCATTGGCTAATAAGCTTTCTGTAACAGTTGTACACCCACTTTCCATAGCCTTTTTCTTCCCCTCCCTTCATTTAGTCTCTTCATCACATCCACCAGTTTGTCCATATGAGATATGAGTCCATGCCATTACTCATTTGTAGAACATTTTTGTTTTATACGCTCACGTACTTTTAATATTTGAATATACTGTAATATAAGATTTATTTATTCAGAGTCTCTTTAGGTGCTTCAAAAAAGGTTCAAATGTCTCTGAGCACTATGGGACTTAACATCTAAAGTCATCAGTCCCCTAGAACTTAGAACTACTTAAACCTAACTAACCTAAGGACATCACACACATCCATGCCCGAGGCAGGATTCGAACCTGAAACAGCAGTGGACGCGTGGTTCCAGTCAGTATCGCCTAGAACCGCTCGGCCACTCCGGCCGCCCTTTAGGTGCTACATCATACTTGTTTCGTGACGATATAGCCATAAAAGTCACACACCTTTGTACAGCATTCAATGTACACTTATAGATTCTTGCTGAAGTTGTGTGGATTAGCTGTTTAGCATCAAGTTATCTAACGATGGCCTCAGAAGCTGCAAACCAGTTCATAACAAACTAGTAAATATTATTGTGTATTGAAGTTATTAATATGTATAATTGCCTCCAAAAACTGGCAGAATATTCTATAAATATTAATGTTCATTTTATATGTGATTGATTCCTTAATGAGGTAATTTTCTACATCCATTGTGTACATTCTTCTTTCAGTATCATGTCTGATTTGATGAATGTCTAGTTTCATCATATGTTGTTGTTGATGTTGTCTTCAGTCCTGTGACTGGTTTGATGCAGCTCTCCATGCTACTCTATCCCGTGCAAGCTTCTTCCAGTACTTACTATAACCTACATCCTTCTGAATCTGCTTAGTGTATTCATCTCTTGATCTCCCTCTACGATTTTTACCCTCCACGCTGCCCTCCAATGCTAAACTTGTGATCCCTTGATGCCTCAGAACATGTCCTGCCAACCGATCCCTTCTTCTTGTCAAGTTGTGCCACAAACTTCTCTTCTCCCCAATTCTATTCAATACCTCCTCATTAGTTACGTGATCTAATCTTCAGCATTCTTCTGTAGCACCACATTTCAAAAGCTTCTATTCTCTTCTTGTCCAAACTATTTTTCGTCCATGTTTCACTTCCATACATGGCTACACTCCATACAAATACTTTCAGAAACGACTTCCTGACACTTAAATCAATACCTGATGTTAGCAAATCTCTCTTCTTCAGAAACGCTTTCCCTGCTATTGCCAGTCTGTATTTTATATCCTCCCTACTTCGACCATCATCAGTTATTTTGCTACCCAAATAGCAAAACTCCTTTACTGCTTTAAGTGTCTCATTTCCTAATCTAATTCCCTCAGCATAACCCGACTTAATTCGACTACATTCCATTATCCTTGTTTTGCTTTTGTTGATGTTCATATTATATTCTCCTTTCAAAACACTGTCCATTCCGTTCAATTGCTCTTCCAAGTCCTTTGCTGTCTCTGACAGTATTACAATGTCATCGGCGAACCTCAACATTTTTATTTCTTCTCCATGGATTTTAATACATACTCCGAATTTTACTTTTGTTTCCTTTACTGCATGCTCAATATACAGATTGAATAACATCGGGGACAGGCTACAACCTTGTCTCACTCCCTTCCCAACCACTGCTTCCCTTTCATGTCCCTCGACAAATTGGAAAATAGCCTTTCGCTCCCTGTATTTTACCCCTGCCATCTTTAGAATTTGAAAGAGAGTATTCCAGTCAACATTCTCGAAAGCTTTCTCTAAGTCTACAAATGCTAGAAACGTAGGTTTGCCTTTCCTTAATCTATTTTCTAAGATAAGTCGTAGGGTCAGTATTGTCTCACGTGTTCCAACATTTCTGCGGAATCCAAACTGATCTTCCCCGAGGTCGGCTTCTACCAGATTTTCCATTTCGCCGTAAAGAATTCGCGTTAGTATTTTGCAGCAGTGACTTATTAAACTGATAGTTCCGTAATTTTCACATCTGTCAACACCTGCTTTCTTTGGGATTCGAATTATTATATTCTTATGGAAGTCTGAGGGTGTTTCACCTGTCTCATACACCTTGCTCACCAGTTTTGTCAGGGCTGGCTCTCCCAAGGGCGTCAGTAGTTCCAATGGAATGTTGTCTATTCCCGGGGCCTTGTTTCGACTCTGGTCTTTCAGTGCTCTGTCAAACTCTTCACGCAGTATCGTGTCTCCCATTTCATCTTCATCTACAGCCTCTTCAATTTCTATAATTTGTCCACAAGTGCATCGCCCTTGTATAGGCCCTCTATATACTCCTTCCACCTTTCTACTTTCCCTTCTTTGCTTAGAACTGGGTTTTATCTGAGCTCTTGATATTCATACAAGTGGCTCTCTTTTCTCCAACGGTCTCTTTAATTTTCCTGTAGGCAGTATCTATCTTACCCCTAGCGAGATAAGCCTCTACATCCTTACATTTGTCCTCTAGCCATTTTGCACTTCCTGTCAATCTCATTTTTGAGACGTTTGTATTCCTTTTCGCTTGCTTCATTTACTGCGTTTTTATATTTTCTCCTTTCATCAATTAAATTCAATATTTCTTCTGTTACCCAAGGATTTCTACTAGTCCTTCTCTTTTTACCTACTTGATCCTCTGCCACCGTCACTACTTTATCCCTAAGAGCTACCAATCCTTCTTCTACTGTATTTATTTCCCCCATTCCTGTCAATTGTTCCCTTATGCTCCCCTGAAACTCTGTACAACCTCTGGTTTAGTCAGTTTATCCAGGTCCCATCTCCTTAAATTCCCACCTTTTTGCAGTTTCTTCAGTTTTAATCTACAGTTCATAACCAATAGATTGTGGTCAGAGTCCACATCTACCCCTGGAAATGTCTTACAATTTAAAACCTGGTTCCTAAATCTCTGTCTTACCATTATATAATCTATCTGATACCTTCTAGTATCTCCAGGATTCTTCCATGTATACAACTTTCTTTTATGATTCTTGAACCAAGTGTTAGCTATGATTAAGTTATGCACTGTGCAAAATTCTACCAGACGGCTTCTTCTTTCATTTCTCTCCCCCAATCCATATCCACCCACTATGTTTCCTTCTCTCCCTTTTCCTACTCTCGAATTCCAGTCACCCATGACTATTAAATTATCGTCTCCCTTCACTACCTGAATAATTTCTTTTATTTCATCATACATTTCATCAATTTCTTAATCATCTGCAGACCCAGAGACTCAGTTGGCATATAAGCTTGTACTACTGTAGTAGCATGAGCTTCGTGTCTATCTTGGCCACAGTAATTCGTTCACTATGCTGTTTATAGTAGCTTACCCGCACTCCTATTTTTTTATTCATTATTATACCTACTCCTGCATTACTCCTATTTGATTTTGTACTTATAGCCCTGTATTCACCTCACCAAAAGTCTTGTTCCTCCTGCCACCGAACTTCACTAATTCCCACTATATCTAACTTTAACCTATCCATTTCCCTTTTTAAATTTTCTAACCTACCTGCCCGATTAAGGGATCCGATATTCCACGCTCCGATCCGTAGAACGCCAGTTTTCTTTCTCCTGATAACGACGTCCTCTTGAGCAGTCCCCGCCCGGAGATCCGAATGGGGGACTATTTTACCTCCGGAATATTTTACCCAAGAGGACGCCATCATCATTTAACCATACAGTAAAGCTGCACGACCTCGGGAGAAATTACGGCTGTAGTTTCCCCTTGCTTTCAGCCGTTCGCGGTACCAGCACAGCAAGGCCGTTTTGGTTAGTGTTACAAGGCCAGATCAGTCAATCACCCAGACTGTTGCCCCTGCAACTACTGAAAAGGCTGCTGCCCCTCTTCAGGAACCACACATTTGTCTGGTCTCTGAACAGATACCCCTCCGTTGTGGTTGCACCTACGGTACGGCCATCTGTATCGCTGAGGCACGCAAGCCTCCCCAACAACGTTAAGGTCCATGGTACATGGGGGTAGGATTCCTCATATGACTTTCATGAATATTTTGATGTAATATAAGGGATTTATCTGAATAATGTATGACATAATGAGATGATACTGGTAAGAACTTGCGTATGTTGCTAATCTTAAAGCGTGACGCGTGATTATCAGTGGATATTTTCCAGGTAGTGAGGTCCAGTACGTGCTGTGAATTTTATGTGGCGTGATTTATGTCGGTTTTGTTTGACCTTTACTTGATCATCGGTTTGATTTTTCCTTGAATGAGTGACCTTCTTTGATAGAAACCAGGCCTTATGGAAGATACGTGTAGGCACTATCTGATATGTTGTGGATATTTATATTTTCCAAAGTTTCTATTATATCTCTATGGTTCCACAGTTGTTCAGATGAAGAGATGTTTCCGTCATAGTATGTTTAAAAGTGAGTTTTTATTTGTAATGATTGTCTCTTGGTCTGTGTGAGATGAGTGTATGGTGTGAAAGATGCCTCGTTTGGTCGATATTTCAGCCAAGCGAGTACGCTATGACGATGAAAGTGAATATGATGTGTAGTGAGTTTACCGCCCTAACGCTTAGCGGCTTATACTGACTGCGTATGTGGTGAGTGCAGCAGACTCAGTGTCACTCATGTCGAGGCCGTGCATATTTCGTCTTTCATTTTGTGTGCTGTTTCCGACTCTCGCTCCGCCTTGTGTTTGTGTGAGTGTACATCTACTACCATCAATGGACGTGGTGTGAGAGTTGTTTAAAAAGGTTGGTCATCTGCGAGAAAATTTGTACGTCCACATGTTACAAAAGTGAAATGATTCTTTCGGGTGGGGTGATAAATAGTGGATCGCGTCAAGGGAAATAATAATTGTTATTAAGGTTTCGGTATGGATCCCAGTTCACAAATGCTTGATTATGTTTCATGATGATTATTCCAGACTTTCGTGATGTTTAAGACTGCGATAGTCCCATTTCTCTACGTAACAAAGCTGGCATCACTCAACTTTACGTCCGAGATTCACACTAGTATAACTTTGGTACCGGTATAGTTTTTCTACCTGCAATAGCTCTTATTTGATGTCCGACTGAAGACAGTCACGTAAAACCGTTTACATTCGCCTACATCAGGTAGTGTTTGTGACCTTCTTCTGCTACCGTATACTGTTGTTGGTTGCTGTTGCTCTGTGTGACATTTGAACATCTTTGTCAACCTTCGGTTTTGTCCTGAGGAACACAACTTCCCTAGAATCTCTTCAGACACTCTGTAACCACTAAAAACATGCCAGTTGCTGTTCCTGAACTTTTATTAAGGGTATACGGAACGCCCTATGCTTACAATATTAAATTGAGCTAAAAGTTAGGAACATTTTCTCATTTGTTATTTGGACGATACTCTTGATTTTTTCACAGAACGCAGAGATATGTTCTGATTTTATGCTGAATTATTAATTTTGAAAAAATAATGTATAGTTTTTCAGATATTTTATTTTTTGTTAATGTTAAAAAAAGCTATACATTTTAACAAGTATTTTAAAATTTACATCCATTAATCCAAAATAATTCCACATATCTTTTAATTCAGATATATTAGAAGGTCTTAAGGAACAATTACAGAAAATTTCATCTTTCTACTATAAATAGGCCCTGAGAAAATGTACCTTATACACAAAAAAACTAAAGTTACCGGAAATTAGCTTCAAAGTTATTACTTCAGTACAAGCCTGCTCCATAGCTTGTATCATCAGAATCGTCCAACAGCTTCCTCTTGATGGCTCTGCTATGCTGTCTAGCCGGCTTTGAATATACTTTTATAGCATTATCTGAAGACCTGAGCCGTTCCTTGTCCAAACAAAGCATAACTGCGGCAGTTCGTAGTCCTACAGAGCCCCAACTTCTGCAGAACTTTGCACTTTGTTATATTGCCCTGATTGAATGATGAAACTGCATCATAAACGCCAAATTGAAGTGTGTTTATACCCACAAACACCGTTTTAGGTAGTCTGTTCCATATCACATGGTTCACACACTCATTTGGATTTTGAGTCCGGCCATGAAAACATTTCTTTAGTAGACTAATATCTGCGAGGTCTCGGAATATTGGTTTTATTTCATCCATTATGGCAGGTGGCAGGTGGTGATGGTGATTGTATTGTTTCTTAGTTACCTTGCCTCTGTTGTACTTGCACCAACTATCGTCTCCTTTTGGACATAGCCCATGTTGGGGATTCTCATTGTTTGAAGCTGTGTGAAAAAATAGAGCCCAGACTGCTCTTCTCATTAATTCTGCATCTGCTGTATTCTATCTTATTGCTAGACCATGGCACTTCTGAATATGATCCATTGTAGCATCTGTCAGTCTATTTTTCCCATCTAAAGTTTTTCCATCGCTCAATTTCTTGCCTTTCATGCTAGCCTTGAGCAGTCGAAGTCTTGATCCCATGGCACTTCTGAATATGATCCATTGTAGCATCTGTCAGTCTATTTTTCCCATCTAAAGTTTTTCCATCGCTCAATTTCTTGCCTTTCATGCTAGCCTTGAGCAGTCGAAGTCTTGATCCCATCCTTTTCTGAACATGGCCAACACACTCCAATTCGGAAATTTTCACATCGTTACCATAGGGTCTCAGTTCCTCAATTTCTTTGAAAGCCTTTGAGTCACCATCTCCAAGATAATTTATGTATCTAACGTTGTACCATTTTACTTAGCGTTGATAAATACTTCTTACACCAGCAACTTCCATACCACCACTTGACCCATAGTAATTTGCCATGCACTCCTCTTCATGTTTATTTTTCATTTTCTCCTTGCATCTGCAATGCTTGGAAAGTATTGCCACATCAACTACCTTACCAGTGTCCACACTTGTAGCTGTTACTACACCTTTCAGAGATGTGTGGCCTCTCTTCTGCCAGCTTCCATCAAAAGCTATGGACAAGTCTCTGCTATTATTATTTTCAACAACTGCTTCCTCAACAGCATCTTTCATGTTTTCCTGTGCCACATCTTCTACAGCAGAGCCTATTGCAATTATGTGTTTGTTAAATTTTGAAGGTGGAGGAGGGAGGTTCGTCACACCACACAACATGGCACCTGCAGCCCTGCCCTTTCCTATACACCGTAATCCATAAACCAGTCTAATGTTTTTATCGTATAGTTTACCTGTATCTGCAGTAACATGTGAGGAATTGAAGAAAGTAACACTGTGTTTGCAATAACTGCACATTAACTCTAATTCACAAGCAAGTCCTACATGTAAGTTTGTTTTCAATGAAACACCACATTTTCCACAATGTTTGCAGCACAAATTGTTCTCCAAAACGTCTGATAATAAAGAGACGTTAATTACCTCATATTTTGTAGTCCCAGCATTGAGTTTCTTGTATTATTCTTCAATTCCAGCTAGTTTTCTTCTTGAAGCACTTTCCGGTGTAGTGGCAGCAGCATCACTCAATGTATCACTACCAGTGTTGAGGTTAGTCGCTACTGGGACATCAGATACTGATGAAGATGAATCAGACGAATTTTTAGTACACTTTACTTTCTTGCGCCAATGTAAACGCTTTCTAAATACCTTCAGACTAGGTCTTGGCATGTTGAAGGAAAGAAAACTCAAAGACTTCTCCACATACGACTTTCACAACAATGACATGGATGTACTCACAAAGGAAACAATACAAATGTGCAGAATCTGTTGTCAACTGTCTAGCAGTGTAGCCAACAGAAAAGCTAACTCTCTTGTGCTCAATTATATCTCTGGCAAGGCTGTCTATATCAGGTATATTTCGCGTCTCATGTACGTACAAGGTGCAGAACATCGTGTGTCGAAATTATTTTAAAAAATTATTTAAAATAGTTCTATTCACGTCATCCAAATATTTTATACATGGTATTAAACGGGAGAGTCTAAATATTTCGAAAATGCATTTACCCAAAAATCGATTTTTTCATCGAAAAACTCATTCCGTATACCCCTAAATGGTTAAAATGGCTCTGAACACTATGGGACTTAACATCTGAGGTCATCAGTCCCCTAGGCTTAGAACTACTTAAACCTAACTAACCTAACGACATCACACACATCCATGCCCGAGGCAGGATTCGAACCTGCGACCATAGCAGCAGCGCCGTTCAGGACTGCAGCGCCCAGAACCGATCGGCCTCAACGGCCGGCTGAACTTTTATCTTTCTCTTAAATGCAATAATTTATTATGTGCTTCAAGATTTATAAATTCGTGCAATTTATACCATTTCTAAGTAAATCATTTCAGTCGTTGCTATTGATAATTATCAACTGCGTGAAAATTTAACATATTGATGAAAGTGCAGCACTTTTAATTTGTTTACTATGTTTTCCACAGATGGGAGGTTACATGCTGGTTTTAAGTGGAGCTAGCCACACTATAACTGGATAAACTGCACAACAGGCTTGAATCCGTCTATCACTGTACCCCTTGTCTTCGTCGTGCACTACTCAGGAAGAAAAAATTATGAAGAAGAAGGTAATACCATTAAGAATATTACAGACTTTTAATAGCTATTTGCGGTTCAGGTGAAAATTAATGTAATAGGAGTGTACTGTACAAGCTCATAATCATACCAAAAACGCCATAGAATTTTAGTGCGTAACAGTCCATGTTCGCCAGAACTACTGTACTCCTCTTTATTCTTCAGAACACTTCCCAGAAAGTTAACAGAACCACGGTACAAGTTGTAATGAAAGACGAAGACGTCACCAACATCCTCATATCCAAGGGAACGAAGCCGCAATGTTCATGAGTGGGGGTCTGGCTGCGGACCAGGTGGTAAAAGTGCCGCAGCTCTACCGTTTCTGCGCTACGGAGAGTCGAATCCAGGAGCAGCTGGCACAGGGCAGGAGCCGCCTTCCTGGACAGCGCATGGGAACCCACTGTCACCATTAACACCTGTGACGACTGCCACGATATAAGCAAAATCTGCATCACCACTGGCTGTTTCTGCTACTGTGTTAAGACTACGGCAACTGCATCCCAGGATATAACGCACAGCACTGTCTTCACGAATAAAGCTAGGAGTACCTGGTGCGCTGAAAGAACCTCCTGGGACAGGTGGCACAGTGCGGAGTAGACTCTCAGCTTGCGGTAGCGATCTGCAAGTGGTCGCCGCTGGCATCTCACTTGGGCTGTAGCTCTCAGACACTGGTTGAGCTGGCGTAAGTCACTCCTCAGAAGAAGAACGAACCGCACATACCTGGAAACAGCTGTAGGTATTATACCACTGGAGAACAATGATAACAGAGTGAAGATCCTCTGGTACTTGTGGGGGTTTCTAAACAGGTCTTCGGCGTTCGCCGTCACCATGCAGGCGCAGTGTGTCATCATGTAGGTTGCCAACCACACAAAAGTGATGGAATTCTTTTTTCTCGCGTTCACAGCTTGCAACGAATTTACCGTAAGCCCTGTTATTCCGAGGCTCATGACGAGAACAACAGATGCGTACAGCGTACCAGCAGTGGTCATGCGTAGTTCACACCTCTCAGTCTCCACTGTGAATGGTGTCAGCCCGAAAAACCTGCAGATGGTGTGGTATAGTGTTGCAGATCGTATGATGTCTCTTCTGTTCGCCATTTCAACATCGTCTAGCACTCCGATATACCTTCGCTACCTGTGAAGAAAAAGTTCCCCAATTATAGTAGGCCAGCTGCTTGCATTACACAGAGAATTAATCTAAAATTCTCGAATCACTCATAAATTATTGAGTATGATGTGTAGGTAAATTTTGGATGTTTCGTCGTATGTCCATTTAAAAAAATTAAGAAGACAGACCTTGCTGTAATACGTCTGTTAAATACTACAAACATTATTATTTACTCATAAAAATCACGTATCGAGCACATTGCAAAGTTTATTGTTTTGAGTGTCTTTAAGGAGTCTAGGTTACATTAGAGACAGAACCTGAAACATTTAAACATTCTGGGTGAAGTAGCTAAATAAATGAAAGTAAATCAAACAGTAACGAAACAAAGTTAAGACCAAATATTTGATCATAATGCGGAAAGCTACAGACGGCGCACTAAATCCCTTAGAGATCGAAGCGATGGCTGCCACTTGAACGAGTAGTGTCAGCAGTCGTCAAGATAAGCCAAGAAAACGTAAATCCTCTGGTACATTGGAAATTCATATAACATTTCTCCCATATACGAGTTTAGCAACTCAGCTTTCATCCGAAACTTTTTGCCACTGTGGTCTGACAGTGAACAGAGATTTTTTGTTATCACGTTTTCGTGTTAGCGTAATTTCGTCTTTTATTTTATTTACATGTACGTATAAGTTGTTAACATAAACCTGATGGACTGAAGTGGGAACGTAACCATCGTTTTCTGCTTTTTTTTGCTACTTAAGTTACATCTAATTTTTTTATTTTATTATGGTGCCTATCCCCCCCATGAACCATGGACCTTGCCGTTGCTGGGGAGGCTTGTGTGCCTCAATGATACAGATAGCCGTACCGTAGGTGCAACCACAACGGATGGGTATCTGTTCAAAGGCCAGACAAACGTGTGGTTCCTGAAGAGGGGCAGCAGCCTTTTCAGTAGATGCAGGGGCAACAAACAGTCTGGATGATTGACTGACCTGGCCTTGTAACACTAACCAAAACGGCCTGGCTGTGCTGGTACTGCGAACGGCTGAAAGCAAGGGGAAACTACAGCCGTAATTTTTCCCGAGGGCATGCAGCTTTACCGTTTGATTAAGTGATGATGGCGTCCTCTTGGATAAAATATTCCGGAGGTAAAATAGTCCCCCATTCGGATCTCCGGGCGGGGACTACTCAAGAGGATGTCATTATCAGGAGAAAGAAAACTGGCGTTCTACGGATCAGAGCGTGGAATGTCAGATCCCTTAATCGGGCAGGTAGGTTAGAAAATTTAAAAAGGGAAATGGATAGGTTAAAGTTAGATATAGTGGGAATTAGTGAAGTTCGGTGGCAGGAGGAACAAGACATTTGGTCAGGTGAATACAGGGTTATAAATACAAAAACAAATAGGGGTAATGCAGCGGTACGTTTAATAATGAATAAAAAAATAGGAGTGCGGGTAAGCTACTACAAAGAGCATAGTGAACGCATTATTGTGTTCAAGATAGACACGAATCCTATGCCTACTTCAGTAGTACAAGTTAAATGCCAATTAGCTCTGCAGATGAAGAAATTGATGAAATGTATGAGGAGATAAAAGAAATTATTTATGTAGTGAAGGGAAACGAAAATTTAATAGTCATGGGTGACTGGAATTCGACAGTAGGAAAAGGAAGAGAAGGAAACGTAGTAGGTGAATATGGATTGGGGCTAAGAAATGCAAGAGGAAGCCGCCTGGTAGAATTTTGCACAGAGCATAACATAATCATAGCTAACACTTGGTTCAAGAATCATGAAATAAGGTTGTACAAGAATCATGAAAGAAGGTTGTATGCATGGAAGAACCCTTGAGATGCTAGAAGGTTTCAGATAGATTATACAGTGCTAAGTCAGAGATTTAGGAACCAGATTTTAAATTGTAAGACATTTCCAGGCGCAGATGTGGACTCTGACCACAATCTATTGGTTATGAACTGTAGATTAAAAGACGAGGGCTAGTAGAAATCCTTGGGTAAGAGAAAAGATACTGAATTTAATTGATGAAAGGAGAAAGTACAAAAATGCAGTAATTGAAACTGGCAAAAAGGAATACAAACGTCTCAAAAATGAGAGCGACAGGAAGTGCAAAATGGCTAAGCAGGGATGGCTAGACGACAAATGTAAAGATGTAGAAGCTTATCTCACTAGGGGTAAGATAGGAAAATTAAAGGGACCTTTGGGGAAAAGAGAACCACTTGCATGAATATCAAGAGCTCGGATGGAAATCCAGTTCTAAGCAAGGAAGGGAAAGCAGAAAGGTGGAAGGAGTATATAGAGGCTCTATACAGGGGCGATGTTGTTGAGGACAATATTACGGAAATGGAAGAGAATGTAGATGAAGAAGAAATGGGAGATATGATACTGCGTGAAGAGTTTGGTAGAGTACTGAAAGACCTAAGTCGAAACAAAGCCCCGGGAGGAGCCATAATTCCATTGGGACTACTGACAGCCTTTTGAGAGCCAGTCCTGACAAAACTCTACCATCTGGTGAGCAAGATGTATGAGACAGGCGAAATTCCCTCAGACTTCATGAGGAATATAATAATTCCAATCCCAAAGAAAGCAGGTGTTGACAGATGTGAAAATTTCCGAACTATCAGTTTAATAAGTCACAGCTGCAAAATACTAACGCGAATTCTTTACAGACGAATGGAAAGACTTGTAGAAGCCGACCTCGGGGAAGATCGGTTTGGATTCCCTAGAAACGTTGGAACACGCGAGGCAATACTGACCCTAGGACTTATCTTAGAAGAAATATTAAGGAACGGCAAACCTACGTTTCTAGCATTTGTAGATTTAGAGAAAGCTTTTGACAATGTTGACTGGAATACTCTGTTTCAAATTCAGAAGGTGGCAGGGGTAAAATACAGGGAGTGAAAGGCTATTTACAATTTTTACAGAAACCAGATGGCAGTTATAAGAGTCGAGGGACATGAAGGGGAAGCAGAGGTTGGGAAGGGAGTGAGACAGGGTTGTAGCCTCTCCCCGATGCTATTCAATCTGTATATTGAGCAAGCAGTAAAGGAAACAAAAGAAAAATTCGGACTAGGTATCAGAAACCATGGAGAAGAAATAAAAACTCTGAAGTTCGCCGATGACATTGTAATTCTGTCAGAGACAGCAAAGGACTTGGAAGAGCACTTGAACGGAATGGATAGTGTCTTGAAAGGAGGATATAAGATGAACATCAACAAAAGCAAAACAAGGATAATGGAATGTAGTCGAATTAAGTCGGGTGATGCTGAGGGAATTAGATTAGGAAATGAGACACTTGTAGTAGTAAAGGAGTTTTGCTATTTGGGGAGCAAAATAACTGATGATGGTCGACGTAGAGAGGATATAAAATGTGTACTGGCAATGGCAAGGATAGCGTTTCTGAAGAGGAGAAATTTGTTAACATCGAGTATAGATTTAAGTGTCAGGAAGTCGTTTCTGAAAGTATTTGTATGGAGTGTAGCCATATATGGAAGTGAAACATGGACGATAAATAGTTTGGACAAGAAGAGAATAGAAGCTTTCGAAATTTGGTGCTACAGAAGAATGCTGAAGATTAGATGGGTAGATCACATAACTAATTAGGAGTTATTGAATAGAATTGGGGAGAATAGGAGTTTGTTGCACAACTTGACTAGAAGAAGGGATCGTTTGGTAGGACATGTTCTGAGGCATCAAGGGATCACCAATTTAGTACTGGAGGACAGCGTGGAGGGTAAAAATCGTATAGGGAGACCAAGAGATGAATACACTAAGCAGATTCAGATGGATGTAGGCTGCAGTAGGTACTGGGAATGAAGAAGCTTGCACAGGATAGAGTAGCATGGAGAGCTGCATCAAACCAGTCTCAGGACTGAACACCAAAACAACAACATTGTGCTTATGATCGATTATAAATCTGTTTTTCTATGAAAATAATGATCCAACAATGACAATATGGGAAGAATAGCTTGCTACTCACCACACATAGCAGGCATTGAGTTGCAGATCGACACTATGAAAAAAGAGCCTGAATACTGAGCCTTGAGACGAAGTCCTTCTACAGAATCCGAAAACACACACATATTTAGACAAGGACAACTCACACAGACATGGTCACTGCCTGTAAGTACCGGAACCCGACCCATGCTAAACCAGACTCTGTCACCCAGAGGTAGTCGCCATGTCTGTGTGAGTTGTTCTTGTGTGAATGTGTGTGTGTGTTTTCTATTCCAGAAGAAGAATATTGGGCTAAATTTCAATATTTTAGCAGTGTTTTTGAGTGAGCCTCTTCTTCATGTTGTGAATAGCAATATACCGTCTCCATATTGTTAATATTTTTGAGTAATTTATTCCATTCAATGGAATATATCTATTTATTTTTGTGATTGGTCTTGTAATATTAGTATCTCATCTACATATCTGTAGAAATATTTAATTTTTTAAATCCATTTGAGATGGTTATAACGAAAATAGTTATCTGTATGGTGTAGTAAAATATTAGCCATTGTACCAGCAAGGTAATTTCCCATTACTAAATCTGATTCTAGTACATGGATGGTTCATAGACCTTGGAATAACTGTGGGAGTGTTAGAATTTTGGTGAAGTAATAAAATTCGTCCATAACTATTGCATTTGTATTATGATGTGCGGGTACATGGTCTCACCAACTGTTCTGTTGGTGTACACGTTGATTTCTTCCATCAAAATATCTTTTTAAATGGTCTAGGATGTTAGAATCTGAATAAGTATATAAATCACTTATTTTAGTCAGAATGCAAGGCTGTTTATACAGTTTGTTACTGGAACGACAGGGTTTGTCTCTTTATGGATATTTAGTAGTGACTACAATTTATTTGCATTTGTGCTACCATGGGGCGAAACGTTTTTTCCTTCCGTGAAGTGAATGTTCAATATTATTTGGGGTTTTTCATTAGGACAGACATTAGCTGGTTGGCTGTTTCTTTTATACAAATGCTGTTATTTTTGTTGGACACTTAAATATTCTTTTAGTAGAGACTATCTTGACTACTACTGAATTCCCTTCTTCAGTTCCTACCGAATGGCTAGTGTTTAATATTTCACAAATGGTACCAGTGTTTCCATATTGACGAAATTATCGGATAATATAAAATGTTCATGTTGAAAGTTCAAGCTGGGAATAAGCATCAAAACACACACCACTCCCTACAACAATGCTATAAAGTCAACCATTCAGGAATGTATAAGTTCAAATGGAAAATGTGAACATCACTGACATGAAAGCGTCTTCATTTAGTTCACACTTAAAACTAAAAAAAAAGAAATAATAATATAAAAAAACCATTCAGCTAGAGACATAACACAGTACCTGGCAGTCCCAACCATTGTTCAAAAACTTTGCCAACTAGATATTTTAGATTAAATATGTAGGTTCACATACTTGACAAAATATCCTGACGTTTAATAAATGAAATGACGCTATTTCAGAGACTTCTCTGGTCTGAAAGAGTTATGATTTTGCGTATACAGACTGAAAGGCAAGTAAAAATTTGTACCAAGGTCAGGAATGGAATCCGGGTCTCCTGCTTATTAGGCAGGTGCGTTAACCACTACACCAAATTTTCACTCGCCGCTTCAGTGAGTAAGTTATTGACAAAGGTCTTTGGAATGTGCTAAAAAGAGTATATGTAACTTATATGTTGCATGAAAAATAACTGGTATGGAACAGTATACACCCGAGGTAAACGTATTCTGCGGTGCTGATACTGCTGATGAGTGGTATGTGTCCCAATTGCAGTCTGGAAATAAATAAGAATATTATGTGTAGAACAATTTATGAAGGTCAGCCTCATTCTATAATCGATCCTTGACAAGTCTCGCTTAGTGCCCTTATTGTATCCGCACATTCAACTTATCTTTCGTATCCCAACACTTAACAGACTTTTTCGAGTTCAGGTTTAATAACCTTAGAGGGTATAAAGTGATCCCAGTGAGCAACCCATCTTATTAAATTCAATGTAGCACACGCATCCCATAGGAAGTGAAGGCTCCAACTCATTCTCTTCCCACAGAACTGAAATATTATGTACCTCCTAGTTCTTCTTTTTCACTTTTGCGTTTTATCAGTCCCCTTCAGTATCGACATCGTTATTGCGCTGAAGCAATCTTAGTGACTGCTGGTGACCAGATTGACTTGCTGACCGCATCGCTCCCTATGGGACAGAATCTGCGTGCCAGATCTGTCTGCATCTAGTGCACAGCTCATGTTTAAGTGAGAGAACATTCTTCTGAATGCTTACGTAGCAGGTATCTGACTCAGGATGGCGGCTACAGCTCAACATTTACTCAGATGGATGTGGAAAGCCACCTCTAGGGTGGCTGGCCAAAGAGCGCTCATAGTTAATCCGATAGCAGAAGCCCATCTGAGCCAGGGTCACCTCCCCGAATCCCTGAATGTTGCGTTAATGCACTAAATTATCTGAGCGGGTATGTATCTCCTAGTTACTAGATGCCAGGTATCAGCTATTCCCAGCCTATGTATCGTAGATCCTTTTTCAAGCAACATTTCTCCCAACATTTTCCTAATCATGATTCCTTAACCATAGCTTCCAGCAGCCCCGCTGTCACCAGTTAGTTATGGAAGCTTTCAGGAATAAGCGTAAGAAAAAAATATGTTTAGGCAGCATGAAATTCGAAGAATGTATAGGGTGAAACGCCTCTTGTTCGACAGATTTATCGCTTCTGGATTCCCTCAATTTCATCATCTAAGGAAATTTGTGACTAGGAAAATGTTTGTGAAGGTCAGAGTCGGATATTCTATAGAATTTCATTTACTCCCTTAGCGACACAGAATGTATTCGTTAACTCAATATGGAGTTCATCGAACATAAGTACTTTTTTGACCCAAAAATAATATTCAAGTGAAGAAACTTTCATATTAAGTCCATCCCTATGGGTACCCATATACACTCCTGGAAATGGAAAAAAGAACACATTGACACCGGTGTGTCAGACCCACCATACTTGCTCCGGACACTGCGAGAGGGCTGTACAAGCAATGATCACACGCACGGCACAGCGGACACACCAGGAACCGCGGTGTTGGCCGTCGAATGGCGCTAGCTGCGCAGCATTTGTGCACCGCCGCCGTCAGTGTCAGCCAGTTTGCCGTGGCACACGGAGCTCCATCGCAGTCTTTAACACTGGTAGCATGCCGCGACAGCGTGGACGTGAACCGTATGTGCAGTTGACGGACTTTGAGCGAGGGCGTATAGTGGGTATGCGTGAGGCCGGGTGGACGTACCGCCGAATTGCTCAACACGTGGGACGTGAGGTCTCCACAGTACATCGGTGTTGTCGCCAGTGGTCGGCGGAAGGTGCACGTGCCCGTCGACCTGGGACCGGACCGCAGCGACGCACGGATGCACGCCAAGACCGTAGGATCCTACGCAGTGCCGTAGGGGACCGCACCGCCACTTCCCAGCAAATTAGGGACACTGTTGCTCCTGGGGTATCGGCGAGGACCATTCGCAACCGTCTCCATGAAGCTGGGCTACGGTCCCGCACACCGTTAGGCCGTCTTCCGCTCACGCCCCAACATCGTGCAGCCCGCCTCCAGTGGTGTCGCGACAGGCGTGAATGGAGGGACGAATGGAGACGTGTCGTCTTCAGCGATGAGAGTCGCTTCTGCCTTGGTGCCAATGATGGTCGTATGCGTGTTTGGCGCCGTGCAGGTGAGCGCCACAATCAGGACTGCATACGACCGAGGCACACAGGGCCAACACCCGGCATCATGGTGTGGGGAGCGATCTCCTACACTGGCCGTACACCACTGGTGATCGTCGCGGGGACACTGAATAGTGCACGGTACATCCAAACCGTCATCGAACCCATCGTTCTACCATTCCTAGACCGGCAAGGGAACTTGCTGTTCCAACAGGACAATGCACGTCCGCATGTATCCCGTGCCACCCAACGTGCTCTAGAAGGTGTAAGTCAACTACCCTGGCCAGCAAGATCTCCGGATCTGTCCCCCATTGAGCATGTTTGGGACTGGATGAAGCGTCGTCTCACGCGGTCTGCACGTCCAGCACGAACGCTGTTCCAACTGAGGCGCCAGGTGGAAATGGCATGGCAAGCCGTTCCACAGGACTACATCTAGCATCTCTACGATCGTCTCCATGGGAGAATAGCAGCCTGCATTGCTGCGAAAGGTGGATATACACTGTACTAGTGCCGACATTGTGCATGCTCTGTTGTCTGTGTCTATGTGCCTGTGGTTCTGTCAGTGTGATCATGTGATGTATCTGACCCCAGGAATGTGTCAATAAAGTTTTCCCTTCCTGGGACAATGAATTCACGGTGTTCTTATTTCAATTTCCAGGAGTGTAAATACTGAAAATAGTGTCCACTTGCAGTCAGCATGATTCCCTGCTGCATACTAGTAAAGTCAGTTAAATTCGTTCTCATTTTCTCACCTCAGTGTTTCTGTTACTAACCATTTGGGTCTTATGGTGCGTAACACTGTCGGTGTACACGTTTATCACACCGTGTTTCCTGACCTTAAGTTACTCCTATTCAAATCATAGCAATCACGACCACTAAAATTGAAAATCTGAAAGTGATTCGTATTCCGTACTTCTCATGAAAAAGTTAGATGTACTCTACACTACTCACATAAAGTCAAGACAATGGTACTTAAATATAGTTTGTAGTATGAACTACATTCGTGTAAAGACTTGTGAGGAAACTGACGCTTAGAGGAAGTTACATCAACAAACAAGTTACAGAGTAGAGAAAGATAAAAGCAGCAGATAGAATGTCGTGCCAAGAATAACTGTTCCTTAATTTAATAGCTGATAACAGTTTTAATAATAACTGTTTCTCAGTAAATGTATAGAAAAAAAACAACAACCCAAACAACATAAAGTAGTGGAAGGAAAGTACGGTCGAATCTCGTTAGGTATTAAGAACTAACTGTGTCATGACTGTAGCACACATACAAAAATAACATCCCTGGGCATAAAAAATACAATGACAAGGGGAATACCAGTTAGCTGAATTGTAATTATTGTGCACGTACAATGTACCACGAGGATATCTATGTGGTTTGGTGACATGCAAGATGTGACATGTATAAGATACAGCTGCGACCTGTAACAGCACCATTGGATCAAAATCGGCAGAATACCGTTTCGAACTCAACTTTGAAGACAGATATAGGTATTTCAGAAGTGTATAAGTGGGCATGTACGAACCAGAAAACCACTGGTATGAGCAGTGTCAGGTTTCACCTGATACAGTTGTGCTTACTGTGTATGTTCAATGTCACCCCTGGGATAGGGGGGCGGGAGGGGACGGAATGGGGGTGGAGGTCAGGAACTTGTGTCATCATGTTCTTGGTTAATAATCTCATGACTCCACTGTTCTTGGAGAATAGGGCTCATTTGGTTGTGGGTCCTATATGTACTAATAAATAGTCAAAAGACTGAGAAGCGACTCTTCTCAATGTTTTTAGAATCATGGTCTCATGTGCTCAACTGACAACACACTAGTGTTGAGCAAGTTGAGCAATGAAGACTTTAACAGTTGTATTTGCAGTTAAAATCTATCAGAGAAGTGTTTTCACAGACCTCTGGGAGGACCATAACATAACTAGTTGGTAGCAACTCTTTCAATTTTTCAATTGTTGTTTGACCTTTTTGCTGTTCATTGAAACTGCAAATATTCATTCATCAAGTGAATAAGTGATCATGGCATAATAGGAAACCTCAGCGTGAACCTCTTATAGCAATTTGCTAATCTTGAAAACCACTGTATCTTCTTAGTCATTGGAAGAGATGGAATATTTCACACAGCCTTCACTAATCTGTTCTCCATACTCGCTAATTACATGTTCCAAATAATTCACTTGCTTCAGTGCAAAATCTGCCATTTATATCGTTAATATGAGGCATGAAGAATGGACCTTTTAAAAAATTCCTTGCTTTATATCCTTTGCAAATTCAGTAATGTCGTCGAGATACACTATACACTTCTATCGCCTCAGTCTTCTCCAAACTTCATCCAACACTCACTGAAACGTGACTGATCATTTTCTGAATCAAATGGCTTTCACCGATACTGAGAATGACCCAAAGGAATTATAAATACAGTTTTCTCCTGCATTACATCTACTTGATAATACCCATGTGGAAAAATATTTTCATTGCGCCAAGTACCCTATGTTTTCCATAGTACTTGGTGCTGGATATCTGTCTGTAATCGTACATGAATTGAGGTACCTGTAATAAAAGGAGAAGCGATATTTCCTTTTCTATCTGAAGACATCTTAGACACTCTTACGAATGGTGTACCCCATGGACTTGTGCTTTCCTCGGTGATTGCTGGTGAACAACCCTTCCATTACTAGCTATAGGTGGGGTAACCTGTATGGCTTATGACACACAGGTGACTGGGTTTAGACTGGAATCCTATGCTTCGCGAGAGTTGTTGCTAATGGACGCAAGGATTAAAAAGCTCCCTCAATTCCACAAATTATTTTTCGATTGCTACTTTTTCCAATCATTCAAAATCTATCACTTGTGTGCATAATGGCATTTATATCAGCGGCTTGCCCGTGGATGGAGCTTGAACTTATCCTGCCTAGATCATTCTTGTCTAGAACATCCAAATCGACAATCTTTAATATTTAGAGAGCTTTGAGGCCTCGGCATCAAAATTATCTACGTTGATCAGCATTATTTGTTCACCATTTGTTTCACCTACACACTTCTGCATATGAAACACTGTTAAGAACCCAGCTCATTGTTCTTCTACAATGTTTCTATCACACACAATAACTCTGCAAGTAATTCCGTTCCTACATTGACCAGAAGCTACTTCCTTGTACCTTATGGTACATTATCACACAAACTGAGTCTTAATAACTTTGCAAGTAATTTAATTCGTTTGTCCTTCATGACAGATGAACCTTGCAAAAATACATCATTGACAAGAGTTTCCTCTAGTACGAACAAAGGCCCTCAATGTCCGCAATGCATTTGAAAATGACAGCTTTAGCATGATGCTTATAAATGTAAAACAATTCTAGTATTGCAGAGTACCCTCCACTTGTATGTGGCAATACGCGCTCCTCCCCAATTCCCCAATTTTTCTACTACTGTGTAAGAACTTAACATTGCTGATCCTTGTGGTTGCATGTTATATCACCCACACCACATAACCTATAAGTGGAAGGTTTAATTGTCTGTAGACTTGCCACAGACATACGGACCTCCTGTATCCCATACCAATCAAGAAACATTTTCTTCTACACAGGTTCCTTGTAGCATCACATATAACTGGGAACGCCGTTCAGTGGGTTCGAAGTTGCCATCAAATTTAACAGTTGATTATTTGCATTTCATATTCTACAATTATATCCCTTACTCCTGTAGTCCAACTCCTGGTCTTCTACTTTCCCACATTTCTTACACTGTAGCTGACTACACTCCCCTTCGCATTTGACCTAACAGTCTACAGTGATGGAAATTCACATCAGTAGAGGATACAGTCCTCCTATTGAGACATTAATCGCTATACCTGTTTCTTCCAGCATACTGAGTTCACTAATAGAATCAGATAGGTTCTTCAGAAATTCTTCACTTAACTTCCATCGCACATTAGGCAGCAGTCCCCATTAGAGAGCCTCTATTTCACTGTGTTCAGCTTCCTGTAGAATGATTTTATTTTCTCAACATTATCGCTTCGTTTGTCGCAACACACTTCCAGTCTTCATACTACCCATTCTATAGATTATATATATCGTAAATGCAGACAGGATTTAAATATATGATGGCAAAAATTCAAACAATATTCTCAACTTACATTGGGTTTGGTTTAACATAAGTATAGTTTATTGATTACCCTTTGTGTTGAATTATCACAGCGGTAGGACTAATGATTCTTGCAAATATTAACAAAATCGTGCACCACATTGACCAGCATGTACTCCCAGTAAACTATCAAAGCTTTTCTTAAGTTCTGCCACTTGTGTTGGATGTTAAAAGCTCTGCAATAGCTAAACTTCATGAACTAATTTTAAGTCCATTTCATACTAAGTCTATCATATGTGCCAATACTATTACACTTCCAAAAACTCGCTAACTCATGGAAATATTCTGTGTTGCGTCTGCCCAACTTGCAAGTATTCTTACAACTTGAAAATGCTTACAGATTCAAAAAATATGCTAATTTGACTATGACCAACTTGCAAGAATTATTGCAAGTTCGAAATACTGTCTAACTCGCGAGAATATTGTAAATGCGCATTATCTGTTCCTAAAAAAATTTCTACGTCTTCCGCCATCACTGCGCTGATAATTTCACAAGTTTACAAATTTTTACTCGGAAGATTACAAACACATGCAGATCGTGACTTACTCACTACTGTTTTATAAATACGCCTCCACTGCTACAGATCTCCAGAAGGACTGTTCCTGACCAAGCCCTTAGAGCGTCGTTCCAAAAGATCTCGTGCAAAGTTCCTCATGCATTTTACCAAACACATATCATATATTACACATATACATATGACATGCCAGACTAAACTTAATTTCTATCACCTTTAAGATAATGTACTTCGCTTTCTGTTGAGTCTTTTAGATTTCTCATAAATTACAGTAATACCACTTTTATCACCGTTTTACGATGTTTTACTATGTGAAAATTATAAATACACTCCTGGAAATTGAAATAAGAACACCGTGAATTCATTGTCCCAGGAAGGGGAAACTTTATTGACACATTCCTGGGGTCAGATACATCACATGATCACACTGACAGAACCACAGGCACATAGGCACAGGCAACAGAGCATGCACAATGTCGGCACTAGTACAGTGTATATCCACCTTTCGCAGCAATGCAGGCTGCTATTCTCCCATGGAGATGATCGTAGAGATGCTGGATGTAGTCCTGTGGAACGGCTTGCCATGCCATTTCCACCTGGCGCCTCAGTTGGAACAGCGTTCGTGCTGGACGTGCAGACCGCGTGAGACGACGCTTCATCCAGTCCCAAACATGCTCAATGGGGGACAGATCCGGAGATCTTGCTGGCCAGGGTAGTTGACTTACACCTTCTAGAGCACGTTGGGTGGCACGGGATACATGCGGACGTGCATTGTCCTGTTGGAACAGCAAGTTCCCTTGCCGGTCTAGGAATGGTAGAACGATGGGTTCGATGACGGTTTGGATGTACCGTGCACTATTCAGTGTCCCCTCGACGATCACCAGTGGTGTACGGCCAGTGTAGGAGATCGCTCCCCACACCATGATGCCGGGTGTTGGCCCTGTGTGCCTCGGTCGTATGCAGTCCTGATTGTGGCGCTCACCTGCACGGCGCCAAACACGCATACGACCATCATTGGCACCAAGGCAGAAGCGACTCTCATCGCTGAAGACGACACGTCTCCTTTCGTCCCTCCATTCACGCCTGTCGCGACACCACTGGAGGCGGGCTGCACGATGTTGGGGCGTGAGCGGAAGACGGCCTAACGGTGTGCGGGACCGTAGCCCAGCTTCATGGAGACGGTTGCGAATGGTCCTCGCCGATACCCCAGGAGCAACAGTGTCCCTAATTTGCTGGGAAGTGGCGGTGCGGTCCCCTACGGCACTGCGTAGGATCCTACGGTCTTGGCGTGCATCCGTGCGTCGCTGCGGTCCGGTCCCAGGTCGACGGGCACGTGCACATTCCGCCGACCACTGGCGACAACATCGATGTACTGTGGAGACCTCACGCCCCCCCCCCCCCCCCCCCCCACGTATTGAGCAATTCGGCGGTACGTCCACCCGGCCTCACGCATGCCCACTATACGCCCTCGCTCAAAGTCCGTCAACTGCACATACGGTTCACGTCCACGCTGTCGCGGCATGCTACCAGTGTTAAAGACTGCGATGGAGCTCAGTATGCCACGGCAAACTGGCTGACACTGACGGCGGAGGTGCACAAATGCTGCGCAGCTAGCGCCATTCGACGGCCAATACCGCGGTTCCTGGTGTGTCCGCTGTGCCGTGCGTGTGATCATTGCTTGTACAGCCCTCTCGCAGTGTCTGGAGCAAGTATGGTGGGTCTGACACACCGGTGTCAATGTGTTCTTTTTTCCATTTCCAGGAGTGTATATAGGAGTTCATACACTTACAGAAAAGCAAAGTAGCCTAATTTATTACCTTGGGACTATTTTCGTCATTTTATTAGTTATTTTGTGTAAAACTGAGCTTTAATAGTATAGATTACATAGTCTGTCATATAGTTTAAATTATCTTGTATTCTTCTGATACCCTCTGACCGAACTCATCAGACTCTATCCATTGAGACATAGTTCATCCATTTCAGCCAAGACGTTGATAATATATGAGTATTACTTTTTAAATTTTATATTATTTGCAACACTTAGGTAATTCATTAATCAGAAACTCCTTGTCTGCTTCTGTAAGTGTGTTTAATTATGTTATAGCTGTCTTGGATCAGGTTTTACGGGATATTGGTCTATTTAGTAAGTACGGTAGTCTCTCGTTTCCACCATGGTGGCTAGAACGTCACGTTCCTCTCCAGTGCACCTGGGTTTTCCCAGTCTATCTATCTGCTCCCTGAAACTGCAGCGCCCTACTACTGTCGAGGATACCCCGCAAGACGTCGGGTATGAACCTATCAGTTCCATAGACTCATGAGAGTCGAAGGACTGCGATTAATGCATACAGCAGTATCCTGGAACAATAGGATGCAGTCTTGATAAACCAAGATTCTGATGCTGTCGACATTCGGTGATGATGATGATGACGATTAATGGTGGAGGACCCTAAACCTCTAGGTCATCAGCGCCTTTGCATTAATGTTATACCGAAGAAGATTTTCGTAATCTATGGAAGGGGACAAATAACCTGGAAAACTACGTTTAAACCCGCTACAGGAAATTTAAAGCAACCCCAAAAAGGTGAGGTTCAGAAAATCCCGTAATAAAACCCCAGCGACACACAGCGGGATAACGAAATAAAATCCCGGAGAAAATACCTGGAAAGATGCTGTTAAAAAGGGGGCAAATAAATGTGGCTGGATGACGACCCAAGCACTTTGTTACACATTAAGATCTCACACTAGGTATTTTGGGAAGAAAACCGGACACCACGCAAAATTTTAAGCCTCGTTATCAGCTAAAATAGAGGGAAGACCCTGTGAGAGACCCAGTTCAACCCTCAGTTTGTCATATAAAACACACTCAGTTAAAGTACGTCGTACTGACAGCTGTGCCGCTCATCTCTCACATACTGGGGGCTCCGCCCGACGTAAGAGGGAGCCATGTGTCAATCGACAATGTCCCACTCTGAGTCGAGAAAGGGCTGCTTCTTCACACCGTCGCGAGCGGAAGTCTTGATGAAACATAGATTATTGTTCCTCACTTCCAGTCACTGGGACTCCCACCAACATGTGGCCTTCCTGGTCACAAATGAAGCGACAGCCCGCAGAGGGACTGAACAGCGGACAGGAGGAGGAAGGGAGCAAGCATCCTTAGCAGCAGCATCAGCGAGTTCGTTTCTCTGAAACCCAGCAAAAAATGACTTCCTTGTTTTGCATTCGCAATAGAAGGAGAGCGTCCTGCACTTGTTGCACCATTCGATCTGCTGGGTACATCTGTCCAAGAGCGAGAAGGGCTCGTAGAGAGTCGAACAAGATTATAAATTTTTTGTCACGACGCCGTCTCCATTTCCCTCAGGATAGCAAACAGTTCCGCATAATAAACTGAAAACTGCTCATGGAGCCCTGTCCTGAGGACAATGTCGAGGAACACGACGGAACAACCGAAAACATCTCCCTGCTTAGAACTATTCGCATAGATGGTAATAAAATCTGGGTGGCTACGTAAAATATCATTAAATTTTAATTTTAAAAATACGGTCTGCTTACAATGCTTCTCGTAAGCAGTCAGTTCTAAAAGCTAACAGGGGCTCGCTAGTAGTCAGGGGGAGAGCCTACACCACCCCTGGCTTTGGACCTGAATGCACTCCACCTGTAAAACTCAAGGCTCTCCTTTGCACGGATCCCAAATGGCCTTGTTGCTTGTGGTCGATGATCGAACAGCCGTTCCAGTGGCGGCTGAACAACGTATCTGGATGCTGGCGACGTAGGAACGGACAGTGCCCTGTATGCTTGGGGTACCACGAGAAGGAGACGTCGAATAGACAGCGGAGGCTCACCAGCCTCCGCACACAAACTAACAACAGGGCTCGAGCGACAGGCCCCTGTTGACAGCCTAATACCCTCGTAGTGAACTGCATCCAGCATTTTAAGGTATTAAGGCCTCACTAACTCATAAACCTGGCATCCGTATTCAAGCCAGGATCGCACAAAGGCCTTATAGAGTTGGAGCAGACGCGCTCTGTCGGCTAACGAAGGTCTATGACTGACACTTTTAAGGATGTTTAAGCCCTTGAGACCTCTCCGTTTCAGTTCTTTAAGGTGTGGCAACCATGTTAACTTCTCATCAAAGGTACGACGCATATACTTCACCTTTCCCTTAAAAGTGAGAACGGTGACCCCCAGTTTTAAAAAGGGAGAAATTAAACAGACCGCGGGAACGATTAAAATCAGCACAATCTGTTTTCTCTAATGAGAATTTAAAACTTGTGGTGCAAGACCCTTCCTCCAACCGCCTGATCGTCAGTTACAATTGCCGAGTAGCCGTGGTGAGGTTGGAGGATGCACAGAAGATGGAGAAGTCGTCCACAAACGAGGAAGATAGTACTGGACGTCGCACTGTGGTTGTAATACTATTGATTATGATGGCGAGAGCCGTGACACTTAAAACAGTCCCTTGAGGGACATCATTCACCTGCTTAAAACGCTCAGACAGGACATTGCCAACCCTGCATCTAAAATATCTGTCCGAGAGAAAGGACGGCATGAAGGTAGGTAGACATCCACGGAATCCACACTAATGAAGCTGCGACAAAATATTATGCCACCAGGTAGAGTCGTAGGCTTTTTCCAAATCGAAGAAAACCACGATAAGGTGTTGCTTACGAAGGAAAGCTTGCTGAATTGCAGCTTCGAACAGGATCACGTTATCGAGAGTGGAGCGATACTTCCTGAACCCACACTGGGAGCGACTGAGCAGGGACCTGGTTTCCAGAATCCACACTAGGCGCCGATTGACCACACGCTCCAGTGTCTTTCCTAAGCAGCTCGTTAGGCAAACACTAAGATAACTACCAGGGTATGACCGATCCTTTCCTGGTTTTAAAATGGTCATTAAAATACAGTCCTTCCAAGAGTTGGGAAAGTCGCCAGTTATCCAAATTTTATTGGAGAGCTGAAGGAGGACTTCCTTCGACTGTTGCAACATGCTGTAGGTTATCAGGACGCTTCCAGGGTTCGTATCACAAGCAAGTGACACTGGAGACTCCAGCTCCCACAGAGAGATAGACTGGTTGTATTCTTCCATGATGGTGGAACGGAAATCAAGATCGGCCTTCTCCTGTGACTCCCGATATCGACAGAAGTGTAATCCTGGCTGGAATAGTCCGTAATGGATTTATATAATTCAGCTATTGTCTGAGCTATATTCCTTGTCGATGTTACAACAGACCCGTGTATTCGTACAGCTGCTATTGGCAGGCGAGAGTTGTGCCTTGAGATCCTCCTAATGGCATCCCATACTTTACATCTGGGTGTGGACCTATTGATGTAGTTCAGGAACTCTTGCCAAGACCTGTGTTTGCTCTCCCGAATTATTCTCCTCGCCTTTGCAGGCGCCATTCGAAAGCTTGCAAGATTCTCATCTGTAAGGTATCGACTAAATCTGCACATTGCTGCCCTCCTGATTGCAAAACGGCACTCATCGTTCCACTAAGGGACAGGTCACTTCCTAGGCTTTTCTGCTGACTTTGGAATGGATGCATCAATGGCATGGTGAATCATAACTGTAATGCGATCCACCGAATCCTGGATGCCGTCACGTTGCTCTACAACAGCTAACTACCTTTAAAGCATCCAGTTAGCCTTTCTGAACAACCATCTCCATGGCTTTCTTTCAGGATCTTCTCCATCAGGCTGATGGATCCAGATAAGGAAATGGTCACTACCAGAAAGGTCATCGCCCACTGCCCACTGAGCAGTGTCTCTAAGCGCAGGCGAGCAGAAGGAGAGGTCTATGGCCGTAGACGAACCTGTAGTGGTGCTATAATCAGTAACTTGACCCATATTCAACAGTATGAGATCTGTTGTGTGCAGTAGATCCTCAAGTGACCGACGCTTGGGGCAAGTGGTGCGAGAACCCCATAGTGCACTGTGTGCATTGAAGTCCCCTAAACCGAGGGATGGGTGGGAGATTTCATCAAGAAGATGAGTGAGGACCCCACTGTCAAGAGGCTCATGAGGTGGTAGGTACAGGGAGCACACAGTAAAGTCAGCGTGGGACACTATCCCAACAGCAACTGCTTGTAGTGTTTTTGTTAAGGAAGTAGGTGAGGAGTGAAATGTGTCCTTCACGAACACTGTAACCCCACCTTTTGTCCTATCACCAGTAAGGTCTTCTTTTCTGTAAAGGTGATACCCTCCAAGTACAGATGTGTTAGTCTAGTTAAAATGAGTCTCTTGAAGGCAAAGGCAAAAGGGTTTGTCCTGTACAAGGAGTGTCAATTCCTCCAGATGAGTCCTGTGCCCATTGATATAACAATGGAGTGCGGGAGCCATTTCATCAATGTGGTCTTGATTTAACCCTGTCTTTGCTCTAAGATGGTGTGGCGCTTGTAGAGCGAGGCAGGGTGGTGGGGCTGACTTTGTCTGATGATGAGGCATCAAAATCCATGATGGCCTCATCATCAGTCAGACATGCCAGAATGACATCTGATGGCACCTGGGTCAGCTTTCGACCCGAATGTTGAGTTCCTTTCTCCGCTCCCTTTCCTGGTAAGGATGAGGGGGAAGGGGGGTGGTGAGAGTCACAATTCATTGAAAAAAGTTGGCGTTGAGAGACACTCTGCTTTTTGGGTTCCTTTGGGCTGCGCCCTGCGGAAGCATTACTGGTTTCTTCCATTGTAGCTGCCTGGATCGCTATGTCTTCATTCGGCTTTGGCACATGCAGGTGCAAGTACAGGTGCTAGTGGTGGATAATGGTACACTGGACATCGTTTGAGTCGAAGCGTCGACCTTAATGACAGGTTTCTGTAGTATAAGAAGTGGCAAAGACAGGGGGTTTCATTGCCTCATAGTCCTTTTTGGCTTCTGCTTAGTGGATCTGCTTGGTCACTTGGATTTCCTGAATTTTGCATTCCTCTGCAAAAACAGGGCAGGCTCGGATCCAGACTGGGTGGCTCCCAGAGCAGTTAATGCAGACTGGTGGAGACGGATAGTCCATCTGAGCTTCATGGGCTGCCTTTCCACACTTCCCACAAGTCGCTTAGCCTCTGCAACTTAGCGTTGTATGGCCAAAACGCTGGCATTGGAAGCCTCGCATAGGCTTAGGTGCATAGGATCGAACCCTAAGTTGGAGTAAACCTGCCATGATGTGTCCAAGTAGCGTTGGAGAATTGAAGGTCACAATAAAAGTGGCAGGCTCCTCAGTCTCTCCATTGGTCTAGCGTGTCCCTTGTTCCACACCTATGATCCCCTGTGGTGCCTGTTCTTGTTTCAGTTCAGCAACATGTATGCCCACAATCTCACTGTAGGTTACCACACCTTGGCTGGAGTTAGGGGAATCATGCAACTCAACAATGATTTCGTACTCACCCAATTTCTGTGACTTCATAAGAAGTTCCATCTGCTTTGCCTGGTTAGTCTCAACAAGCAAGGAACCATTTCGCAACCGTTCAATAGCCAGCCAGCCCTTCTAAGCCTTTGTGGGTATGGAAGGGGGACACTTTTTCAAACGACGCCCCCTTCCTCTTGATCACTACAAAGACGTTGGAATTCATGACTCCTTCAGCCCCATTACTGATAAAAAGTTGATTATCAGGAGGACTAGCCTCCCTCATTCTGTTTGATGAATGGGTGAGAGAACTCCCAGGTTGTACACCCTACCCACTGGGAAGAGGAAAAGAAGATTTAAAGGGTTCCATTTCGGTCCCACTAGCAGCTAGGGAAATAAGGGTCCACTCAGAGCCCCGCATGCCTGAGTAAGCCTTATACGACTGAGGTGCAGCAGGTTCCCCAGAGGTAACCCGCTGACGACTGTTCCACCTCAACAGCCATGCATCTCATCAGCGAGCAGCACACCTTGAGAGTGAGGGGTTGTTTATAGAGGTTTATTCCATCCTCACGATCCGGGCAGTGAAGCTAAGATCCCCATTCCCTGAAACACACTATGTTCCACCGCCGCGCCACACGGTGGTAGCTGAAGCGTGTCCAGAGCTTGCGGTGGCAGGGGACTGGCGGCGCTTACCAGTCCTTAGCTCAGGAATCGTGGGGTCGCCAAGACCGTACTGAGCTAACAAATGCTGAGCCCTTGAGATCGTCGACATTCGGCAGGTACTGGTGTATCTACATACTACACGAGGCATATCTTTGTGATCTCAGAACCAAATAACGTGGAAATACTGTCTGTGAATGAGAGACACCATGCTTGTCCTTCAGTTGTATTCAATATGCAGGTGGAGCTATTGTTATCCACGTCGCGCGTTAGCGCGGATATTCAAACCATCTGCATGTAAAAGCATATAGTGCACTTCAGCTAATTTGCCATTTATTGCATGTCGCCTTCAAGGTCAAAGTCCCGCATCTTTAATGACCGTTGGTGTAGATGTGTTTCTTCTGTACTAAATTGCGAACTACTCGGGTGGCAGTTATTCGTCATTGTATATTATTACTTATGAAAGCACTGACCTGTTTTCCCAGAGCACGGAGTCCACTTGCCTTGGCAGCTACGGCTGAGAGTTCCTACTGCGCCTTCCTCGCCATTTGTGGCCGCCGAAATAACATCTGGCAGGTGACAGATATGTACACTGCGTCTGTGTGAAGCGACGCAGAATGTTTGGGCTGTCTCTCAGCTGTAATGAACGAGAAACACATTGATTAAAACATGAAAAATGAATGGTATGATATTGATGTAGCGTAGGAACGAAGTTATATTTTAAGTAAGTAATATTTTTAAGGTGGTTGTCATTGTAATAGCTACTGCAGGAACAGTCGAATCAATACAGAACACTAATAGCCACATTTATTTCTGCTCCACAATTTGTCTACTCCAACACTTCGTATTTTCTCAAGCCCTTTGGTGTCACTGTTATATTTTATCGTGCTTCATACTATCGCAATTAATTACCTAACCATTATGTAGCACCATGTAGGCTCATATTCATCTCAAGAGAGAAACACAGTCGGGCAGGGATCTAAGAAGTAAGAAGTTAGTACTTTGAATGCCTGAAGTCAGAACCTCTTGACTGACGATTGTTACGACAGTTTTTTTGTTATTATTTATTTGTTAACTATATTTAGTGGGTTATTTTAGCTCTAAGACACCACATACATTACATGTGAAAATTCTCATATAACACGTAATATACACTGAAGCGCCGAAACACTGGCATAGGCATGCGTACTCAAATACAGAGATATGTAAACAGGCAGAATGCGGCGCTGCGGTCCGCAATCCCTATATAAGACAACGAGTATTTCGCGCATTTGCTAGATCTGTTACTGCTGCTACAGTAGCAGGTTTATCAAGATTTAAATGAGTTTGAACGTGGTGTTACAGCCGGCGAACTAGCGATGGGACACAGCGTCTCCGAGGTAACGATGAAATGGAGGATTTTCCCGCACGACGGTTTCACGAGTATATCGTGAATATCAGGAATCCTGTAAAACATCAAATCTGCGACATAGCTGCGACCAGAAAAAGATCCTGCAAGATCGGGACCAACGACGACTGAAGAGAATGGCCTTCAGAAAATAAATCAGGTACACCACAGTCAATTGAGTAATACTGCGTTTTGGGCTGAAGGCAGAAACAGAAAGTACATTGTCGTGAATAGGAAGACCAAATAAATGAAATGAATCAAATCCAAAAATATTTTCACAGCGACGTGAACGCAGAATTGTAAATGTCCTTGTTTTGGTGTGAGACAGGAATGTGGCAGGTAAACAACGCGTACCAAGTAGCGGAATGCCCTGACCGTTATCCTCAGTAAGTCGCGTGCAAGATTTTCTGAACTGTGCCGAGCCCAGCTGTTCATAAATGGCATGATTAAGCAACGAAACGGAAGTGTCAGTGCCTAACTGAACAGCCTCTGACGCTCACTAAGTTCAGAAACAGTTTATCTCACTGTCGTGGCACAGCATTTTGGCGGGGTGAAGGCACATCCTGTATTTAATCATTACTAGTACCGGTAGCCGGATAGAAAAAACTAGATTCTCTGAATGTGACGGTGCTTCACACTTATGAGAGCGAACGTGGGTAGAGTTCTTTTTCTGATGCAAGTATACAGACTGTACATGAGCTGGCATTCCAGAAGCAAAGCAGGTCACGTTCCACGAGGGGAAATTTTGTCTTGACATGATTTCACAGCAGAAAATTGCGTTAACGCTTGTTTACTCTATCCATGACGCGGTGGCTAGTTTGTGTGTGGTGGTTGGTGGCAAGACCGTATCTGTTTGTCACTTTGTGTTACACTGCAAATGGGAGCTACCTCAAAGTTTTCCACGGCACTATCACATGAGTCCTGATGTTCAATAACTTGTAACACTTGTTTCAATGTAGGATCTGGCACATTGTAGATAGCTGCATCACGAACCATTATTTCACTACATTTGCCGTCCACAGCTACACTGAAAACTACACTGCCGTGTCAAAGACTGAAGTTCAGTGACCTATTGATGATATGTCTGTTCTGACCTTCCCCTCAATGGAAATAACTTGTAACGAGCTGCAGCCACCAGCACCTGATCCTCGTATTACTTAGTGAGGGCAGAAACTAATTCTTCAAAAACCAGCAACTCTAGCCTACTAGTCGAGAATAACTTCTGAGGGAGTTGGTAAACACCTATACCACCCATTGACGTGAAACAAGAAAGTTTCACAGTACACTCCACTTGACGTGTAGCACATTGAACGTCGAAATGAACGTAGTGCTCGTTCCATTCCTCTTGTTGTTCACTGAAAGTTCGGGACGGTGGAATAGCACGGAGGCTGTGTCGTGGATGTGGCTGGCTGTTGTGGCGAAGTTGATACAGCACCTGCTTGTGTATTAAGCTATAAAACTGTTGTGGGTTGGCAGGAGAGCCAACCCGGTATACTAGAGGAAGCCGAAAGGCACGCGTTTAAGCTCACGCAGGATGGCGTGAGGTCTGGAACACGTAAAGTAATTATACTAGCAAGAAAAGTACGTAGCTGCTGGAATACTTCACTTTAATCCATAAATGGTGAACATCGCTGTTGATGGTACATTATTCATAATCTCAATAGTAACTGGTAATGGCGCCTTGCTAGGTCGTAGCAAATGACGTAGCTGAAGGCTATGCTAACTATCGTCTCGGCAAATGAGAGCGTAATTTGTCAGTGAACCGTCGCTAGCAAAGTCGGTTGTACCACTGGGGCGAGTGCTAGGAAGTGTCTCTAGACCTGCCGTGTGGCGGCGCTCGGTCTGCAATCACTGACAGTGGCGACACGCGGGTCCGACGTATACTAACGGACCGCGGCCGATACAAAGGCTACCACCTAGCAAGTGTGGTGTCTGGCGGTGACACCACATTCCTCCGCCGCAAATCGGCGGACGATTGTGGCATAAGGCTTCCGCCCGCCGTGGGGAGGACCCCATGTTGACGTATGCGACGAGGTGGGGAGCCTAACAGCAGGCGAGGCTGTGCCACCCGCACCCTGCCATTCGGACCGAGGGGAGCTAGGAAACGCCTGAAAACCTGCTCCAGGGAGCACGCCAACATGCGGTGTATGCGGCCGTAGAGAGACAGGAGGGGCCGAAGGGTCGACCTCCATCGGATCGGGGCACCCGACGGGCGAACACGACATATGGTCCGGAGCGGGCAACAGTTCCATGCCGGAGGACAACTGGTCACGGGGAAGCGATCGGCGGCGCGTGACCCAGGGAGGCGCCCGGCGGTTGCAGCGACGCGTCCACTGCGGGCGTCGCCGGCGGGAGAACAGGCGGCGGCGGCGGCGGTGGCGCGTCGCCATGGGGCAAAATGGAAGGCAGCGTCGGTAACACCTGGGGCTGAGGCGAGCCAGTAGATAGGTCCCCAGGGCGCTGACCGGACGGCACCGTCGCTGAAAGCAGACGAGGAGCGGCAGATCCCGTGCGACGACAGAGGCGCAGCTCATTGAGATGCCGACGCACCTCACCAGAGGCCCCCAAAACCAGATACATCGCACGGCCGAGGCAGCGAAGAATGCGCCCTTCGAGCCAACGCCGTGAACCTCGATAGTTGCGGTAGTAGACAACGTCGCATGGGGCAAAATCAGGTGTCTGCCGCTGCACAGGAACCTGATGCGGCGGATGTAGCAAAGACATCAAGGTGCGATGAGGGCGACCGTGGAGCAACTCAGCCGGCGAGCGACCATCTCGGGGCTGAGAGCGATACGAGGACAAAAAAAGCAATAACGCGTCCTCCCGAGAATGCGACTCTTTCAACTTCAACATCTGTGACTTGAAAGTCCTGACCAATCGTTCAGCGGCACAGTTTGACTGTGGCGAAAACGGCGCGGACGTCAGATGTTGAATACCATTGGCCTTGCAGAATGACTGAAATTCTGCGGACACGAATTGTGGGCCATTGTCGGAAACTATCGTCTGTGGAAGACCTTCAATGCAAAAGATAGCAGATAACGCTTGGATGGTGGCAGATGACGTCGCGGAAGACATCCGGACAACAAAAGGAAAATTACTGAATGAATCTACCACAGCCAACCATCGAGCATTCCAGAATGTACCAGCAAAATCGATGTGTAAGCGTTGCCAAGGGGAAGTGGCTTTTGGCCATGCAAAGAACTTCCGCGGTGGTGCTGATTGTTGTTCGGCACACACCATGCAAGAAGAGCACATATTGGTAATCGGGGCATCGATTCCGAACCAAGTACAGTGCTGACGAGCAAGTTGTTTCGTTCTCACTACACCCCAATGTCCTTGGTGGAGAAGCCGTAAGACAGGACTGTAACGAACGTGGGACCACGACCCTGGACTGATCATTATCAGAACGCAACAGCAAAACACCACGTCGTACAAAAAGTCTCTCCTTGTGAGCAAAAAATCGGCGAACCAACGGATCCCCGATCCGTGACTTTGACAGGGGCCATTGCATAGCAACAAAACGCAGAACGGTAGCAAGGACAGGGTCGGCAGCTGTGGGTGTAGCTACACGACGAAAATCAATCGGAAACGATTCGACCACGTCATCGGTTTCCGAATCAATGAACATGCAAGCAAGTTCGGAGGAATCGAATGCTCTATCCTCAGCAACAGGCAAACGGGACAACGCATCGGCGTTTCCGTGCTTAGCAGTGGACCGATACAAGATATGTAGCGGTACTGCGAGAGGAAAGTAGACCAGCGAATGAATTTCTGCGCTGTACGTGGAGGTACAGGCTTGGTCGGATGAAAAAGCGATGTCAAAGGTTTGTGGTCTGTGATGATGGTAAAGTGACGAATATACAAGAAATCATGAAACTTTGTAACACCAAATACGAGAGCCAATGCTTCTTTCTCGATCTTTGAATAATTTCTTTGCGCAGACGAGTGCAATTTGGACGCAAAGGCAATAGGGCGATCGTGCGATCCATCTTTGTGCGCAAGCACAGCACCGATTCCGAAACCCGATGCATCCACCATCAACAAAAGGGACTTCCAGGGTCGAATGGCGTAAGGCAAGTATTGGAAAGCAACGCCGATTTCAACTGGCGAAAGGCGCGTTCGCATTCCGTCGTCCAGACGAACGGATCACCTTTACGACGTAAGCGATGAAGCGGAGCTGAAATGGAAGAGGCGTGTGGGATATAACGGTTATAATAATTAATTTTTCCCAGCACACTCTGTAGCTGCTTCAAATTCTGCGGTGAAGGCAAGTCTTGTATGGCACGGAGGTGCTCTGGACTGGGATGTATGCCTTGGTCATTGAGTACATGTACCAGGTAGGGTAAGTCACGAGCAAAAAACACACATTTGTTCTTCCACAAGCGAAGACCATTTTGTTGCAAGACCTGAAATAATGTTCTGAGATTGGCTAAATGTTCTTCCGTCTTTCCGGAGATCACAGTATCGTCCAGATAGATTGCTGCAGTAGGGACCGACGCACAAACCGTTTGTAGATATTGCTGAAACAATGCAGGGGCGGATGCACACCCGAATGGCAGTCGTTTGAATCGATACAAACCAAGATGCGTGTTAACCACCAAAACTCGCTGGGATTATTCGTCCACCGGTATTTGCAAGGACGCATCTGCTAGGTCCAACTTCGAAAAATATTTACCCGGACACAGTTTGTCAAAAAGATCTTCCGGGCGGGGTAAAGGAAAAGTTGCAGTCACTAGTTGTGGATTCACTGTTGCCTTGAAGTCCACACAAAGTCTCAATTTTCCAGAAGGTTTTGGTAAAATTACTAAGGGTGATGCCCAGAGAGAAGCCTGCACACGTTCAATTACACCTTGTGATTAAAGATCGTGTAATGTTTTTGCGGCCTCATCACGCAATGCGTGGGGAACATTGCGCGCTCTGAAAAATTTCGGTTGCGCGTTTTCTTTCAGTTCCAAATGTGCTTTATAGTTCTTAGCGCAACCGAGACCCGGTGCAAAAATGTCTGCAAATTCTTCACATAGACGAGAAACACTGGCCGAAGGCACAGTCTGGTTCACTGATAGGACCTGATTTACTATAGACAAGTTAAACAACTGAAATAAATCGAAACCAAACAAGTTCACTGCAGAAGAAGAATGAAGGACGTAAAATGACACAAGTTTTGTGTGTCCCTTGTATGTTGCAAGAAGACTGCACTGTCCTAACACAGGTATATGCTGACCGGAATAACCGGTTAGCTTAACATTTGCTGCACGCAACGGAGGTGTGCCCAGCTCTTTGTACGTGTCTTGATTGATCACTGAAACTGCGGCCCCAGTATCGAGCTGGAATGGTATCACTTTGCCGTTAATGTCCAAATCCACAAAAAGTTTATTGTCCTGCTGACAAGAGCGACTGTCTCGTGCAACGTGAACTGACACTGTTACAAAATCACTTGCGACTTGACGGAAGTTCCTGCGATGTCGACGCACACTATTTGTGGGACAAACATAGTCACTGTTAGAGAGAGTGGCACTGGGAGGAGTGGAATTGACTATATGAATTTCCATGGGCGAAGTTTCGCGAGCCTGAGTATCTTTGGTTCGATTCCGATTCCGGCGTGAAGCAAAGGGCCTGGAATGGGTTTGAGCTTCCGATTTGAGCTTTTTCTGGCAAACACTTTGAACATGTCCTTTTTTTATTACAGTGAAAGCAATTAGCTTGGCGTGACGGGCAATTCTCACGCGAATGTCTAGTAGCACACCGCGGGCATGATTTTAGCACTGCATTTGCATGCCGGCGCGGGACATGTGGCTGAGAGCCTGGAGGCTTTGGCGCGGCAGGGCGCGAGTACTGTTTACTGTTCTGTGCAGCTCGCCCGGCGGGCCGGTTAACCTGACACACGGGTGGTGAAGTTTCAAATGATTCCTGAGCAAAGTTAAGTGTGTCCTGCCGATCCAATATGTCCATCACTTGTTGAAGATTTCAAAATCTGTTCCCTTATGCGAACATCAGAAACGTTCTGTGCAGTTGCATCACGTACCATAGTATCTGAATAAGGGAGTCCACATTGATACTCAAAAGCACAATCCCTAGTAAGGCCTTGCAAGATTGCAACCCACTCCCTATTATTCTGACCTGCCGTACGTTTTGTACGAAAGAAGGTATACCGTTTGGCAACTTCATTGACTGAGTCTTTGAAATATACATCTTCAAAAAATGGGTCAAATGGCTCTGAGCACTATGGGACTTAACATCTATGGTCATCAGTCCCCTTGAACTTAGAACTACTTAAACCTAACTAACCTAAGGACATCACAAACATCCATGCCCGAGGCAGGATTCGAACCTGCGACTGTAGCAGTCTCACGGGAAATATGCATCTAATGCAGACAAAATTTCGTCGTAGGACAGAGTTGCTTCGTCGCGTCGGGGAAATAACTTGACTATCACACGGTACGTGGTCACCCCGACGGAAGATAATAAAACAGGCTGCCGCTCGTTACCTTGAATTCTATAGGAGGCGAGATGGAATCCATATTGGCGTGACCACTCCATATTGGCGTGCACTTCCAGTGCAGCATCAAAAGGACGAAAAGTTGGGGCAACTGCGTGTGGTGGCTGCGTTAGCGGTGGAGCGGCGGCTGCCGCATCGTTTTGCATTGCACGTTGACCCTGGACGAGCTGTCCAAGGGCATCCAGTAAGGCCTGCGTCTGCTGATTCTGTAAGCGATAAAGTTCGGACAGTACATCTGGAGATGGTGGCGAAGCCATTACACAAGTAAATCAGGGCAATATCGATACGAACGCGGTGTGGCCTCGTCGCCAAATGTTGTGGGTTGGCAGGAGAGACAACCCGGTATACTAGAGGAAGCCGAAAGGCACGCGTTTTAGCTCACGCAGACTGGCGTGAGGTCTGGAACGGGTCAAGGAAATTAGACTTTAGCAAAAAACGTATGTAGCTGCTGGAATACTTAACTCTGATCCATAAATGGTGAACATCGCTCTTGATGGTACATTATTCATAATCTCAATAGTAACTGGTAATGGCGCCTTGCTAGGTCGTAGCAAATGACGTAGCTGAAGGCTATGCTAACTATCGTCTCGGCAAATGAGAGCGTAATTTGTCAGTGAACCATCGCTAGCAAAGTCGGTTGTACCACTGGGGCGAGTGCTAGGAAGTGTCTCTAGACCTGCCGTGTGGCGGCGCTCGATCTGCAATCACTGATAGTGGCGACACGCGGGTCCGACGTATACTAACGGACCGCGGCCGATTTAAAGGCTACCACCTAGCAAGTGTGGTGTCTGGCGGTGACACCACAAAAACATACTTATTTACCTCGTAAATTTTGATTCGCTAACACAAAATCCCTCAGTCTCCTCATATAGGGTGGAGTTTGAGAGAGAGCAATTTGTTATTTATCCGTAACCATTTTCCACACAAAAATGAGAACATGAATTTTCTTGAATTAGAGCGCCAACTACCAAGAATCAAAACAATTAATTAAGACAAAATTTACGTAGTTTTTTATGTAGAATCTGATTCTGCAATAAAAAGGGGGGTTCCGATTTCAAAATTTGATTGTTGCCTCCCGTCCCAACCCCAGGGGGCTGGGGTGGTGGGCTAATTTTAGCACCAACAGATGCCCCCCTCGAAAATAATCATCTTTGGATTCTACACATTCTTTTGTGTGAAGCGTATTTTTCGAGTTATTCTGGTTTGCCAACTGAAAATTTACACCCTGTATATGCAAATAACTGATCTTCTTGAAATTTTCTTGAATCTTTGCATGGAATGGAAAGTTGAGCGCTGACAGTCCACCGTTGTTCTTGAAGACAGCTGGGCCTATGATCTGGGATTCGATTTCATATGACAGCAGGACCACTGACCTGGTTACCCCATGCACACTGACTGTGAGATTCTACGCCAGTTTGTTGATTCGACCTGTTGTGCTGTCATTTATGAACGGCATTCCAGGAGTGTCTTTCAACAAGATAACGCTTGCCTGCATACCGCTGTTGAAACCAAACATGCTGTACAGAGTGCCGACATGTTGCTTGGCCTGCTTGACTACCAGATTGGTCTCCACTTGAGCTGATATCCAACATCATCAGACGAGATATATTCCCGAAATTTCATTACTCTACGTAAATTAGTTTTTGGTGTTTGGTTTTTTCCGTCAGTGTATTTTAAAATTTTGAAATAAATATTTGTGTTTTTAATGAAATATTCTACGAGATTCCATAGCTTCTAGTATAGGGACCATTGCTAGACATAAAGATCTCTCTAAAAAGTATGCTGTGAGAAATTAACGAAATTTGTATTTACTTTTGTGTGTGTGTGTGTGTGTGTGTGTGTGTGTGTGTGTGTATGTGTGTGTGTGTGTGTGTTAAAAGATAGTTTGAAGTTCTAGACCCTACTTAAACATTAGTACTTCTTTAAAAAGTATGATGTTAATATATGTCAACAACAATTAAAACATTTTGTTTTTTCTTAGTTTTTACGGTGCGCATAAAGCCCCCGCGCCTCCTTGAGAAATGTTGGTAATGCGAGGATTAATATTATAGGTGTTTGAAAATTATGTCTTTATTGTCAATACACTGAGTTATTCGAATTTAGATTTTACGTTTGAATCTGGCTGGCATAGAGATGGATGTGCGGGCTACTGCTGAGAGTATATTGTCCTTCCAGTGTGCAAGAGTCCTTGGACGATCGCTGTACGGAGTGGATTCTGGAAATCCCATAAGAAACGTCACAATGGTATAATTCGATGAGGCAACTGTCACGGAAGATCAGATGAGGCGCCCGGAGGACTTCCCTGCAAAACACGCAGATCAGTTCGCACTGTATGCGCCGTCGTCCAAGCTACATGCAACTAAGTAACCACAATATTAATTTGTCCAAGAAGAGGCAAGAAACAGTCCACAGTCATGCTGAATACTCTCTGAGAATTCACATTTAGTGTATTCTCAACACTGCACACCAAAGTGCTGCACGTAATGGATGCGTAAGAGCTGTCTGGTCCTCTCGTGAAGTTGTCCAGGTTTGTCAGCCCACTACCACAGCGTGTCTTGCTTATTAGCGCACTCAGGTAGATGAAAGTGTGCCTCGTCACTAAAGAACAGCAACTCTCCACATGCACTTTTTCGCAGCAATAAAATCGCATTTTGCATCACACCCAGTAAATATGGGTTAAAATTGAAGGCGTGGTGAAAAAATCGTCTCACAGAACGATCAAAAAGTGTAAGGACAGCGGTGGTGCGTACCTGCCAAGCGACGACGACATAATTTGCTTCTACGTTTTGCAGCAATCAGAACGTAAAATGGAAATGTTCAAAAACAGAATAGTAATTAAGCTTACAATAACATGTATTATTTTTGAAAATCAGCGTAATAATGAAGTTAATGACCCGCATTGGGCGTAATTACCAAGGCATGTACAGTGCTGGGGTTGGGTAACACCTGGTCCTACACTGATTCAAAATAAAATATAATCAGTTTGATCATAAACATCAATATTCAGCCGCTCCATCGTAATCGAATATCCAGCATTCACATCTATGATGCACTACTCAGTTCAGATCAGAAGGTTGTAATGTTAAACACCGCAGTATCAGGTTCATTGTATTTATATGAAAGCTGCACACTGCCTGTTTGTGCTTGGCACGTTGCTCGCTCTCGCTTTCTTGTCTTCATTATTTCCCACACTTTATGATGGAATAATTAACGTACTTTGATGCCATTCCGTAAGATGTTATACAGTTCAGTTGTCCGGAAAGATGGACACAGCCCAAATTAATATACGGCAATAAAAGAATATGAAGTTTGAATTAATAGACAATTAATTATTTTTACTTAACTTCCTGGCTTGGTTTTAAGGAGATATCAAGTGGATAAAGAAACATACAAGAATACTGAGGCCTTTTAATAAGTCACCACGCGAGTGGTGGGGTATTAACTGCACCAAGCATTTCGTTAGCGCCGTCGTGTTGTAGGCGAACCATTTCTTCTGTGGTTCATTTGCTTGGAACTGTCCTGATCACATTTCTTTGGCAGGATTATTCTTCTCTAAAGTCAGTTCATTAAGTCAGGACCACTAAGAACACTTCAGGTCTATCTCTTCATTCACCAACCAAACCACTGAACAGCTAAGACAAACGTTCTTCACATCATGTTTCCCCACACCCATGTCTCCAGTACGCGCCAAAACTTCGCAAGTATCTTTCTTGATATATGTGGTACCAATACTCACAACCGAAACTGTCTTGCGTGAGATTCTGTTTCAGCACCTTATATAAATTCAAACATATTTAAAATGATCCTCTCTTTTTTTTTTTTTTTACGAAGAACGGTGTACGGTGCAAAAGCACATATTTACATAGGTTCAGTAAAGATTACAATGCATTCCAACGAAATAATATAAAAGAAATACTTCTATATAAATTTCTTTGGGTACTGTTTTAATCGAGTTACGATATAAAATACCAGTAGTTCCATCTAGTAGATTTAGGCGATAGCTACAGTGTTACTCAAAACTCTCGTAGCCACATAAATTACAGGTAGTGGCAGAAAACGGGCAGTTTTAATTAGTCTCTAAAAGCCGAACGGTATTATTGGTCAAACTGAATGTCTGTCATGTGTTTCGGATAGGTCCGCTATTTGCCGAGATGGAGTGCTGGAGTGAGCCTGAAATTGCTATGGCTGTGGAGGCCTTTCACAGGAACGTTGAGCGCCTTGCTGCTGCTAGACAGGAATACCGTCGTCAGGTCGACCTTAGACGGAATGATCCTGTACCACGTTATAGGTGAAAAATGATGAAGCAACGGGAAGTGCCCTTAAGCTGAAATCGCCTGGAAGAATTAGAAGTTGTCAGTCACAGGAACGGATAGAGAAAGTGCAAAATGTTGTCACCGAGCGAGGTGCCGCAGTGGTTAGCACACTGTACTAGCATTCGGCCATCCTGATTTAGATTTTCTGTGACTTCCCTAAATCGCTTCAGACAAATGCCGGGATGGTTCCTTTGAACGGACACGGCTCAATTCCTTCCCCATCCTTCCCTAATCCGATGGGACCGATGACCTTGCTGTTTGGTCCACTCCCCAACCAACCAAGTAACAGTCCAGTGCGTTCTGTGAGACAGATTGTGGTTCTAGTGGGATTGTTCAACCGTAGTGTGCACAGAATTTTACGGAACAATTTGACGTTACAAATATACAAGACACAAGTTGTGCATCAGTTAAATGAAAATGGTTACGAAAAGCAAATACTGTGGTGTCACCGCCAGACACCACACTTGCTAGGTGGTAGCTTTAAATCGGCCGCGGTCCATTAGTCCATGTCGGACCCGCGTGTCGCCACTGTGTGATCGCAGACCGAGCGCCACCACAAGGCAGGTCTCGAGATACGGACTAGACTCGCCCCAGTTGTACGGACGACTTTGCTAGCGACTACACTGACGAAGCCTCGCTCCTTTGCCGAGCAGATAGTTAGAATAGCCTTCAGCTAAGTCAATGGCTACGACCTAGCAAGGCGCCATTAGTAACATTGCATGTATCTATGGAGTCTCACTTATATCGTCAATAGCGATGTACCAAGGATGGATTAAAGTTAAGTATTCCAGAAGCTACGTACTTTTCTTTATAGCATTCATTACGTATCCTGTTACAGACCGATCTCTTGCCTGCGTGAACTAAACGCGTGCCTTTCGGCTACTTCCGTTGCGTGGCTGTCTTGCTACGTCACAACAAATACATATGTTTGTTGAACTGTTTACTAAAAGTAGGGACAACGAAGTTCTTAAATTTGCTATGGCTGATTGACAACGCACATTCTTATCGCAGTGGTTGTGTCACCAAACAAAACTGCCGTTACTGGTGCGACGATAGTCCTCAGTAACTTCATCAACGCCGCTCACACAGCCAGAAAGTCACAGCAAGGGGCGCCGCCTCCTCAGTGGACATAATCGACGCTTTCTTTTTTGAGGATGAACATTTACGTGCAGTGGGCAGAGGGTTTGCTAACCACATCGTTTCAAGGAATGAGGATATTTCGTTGCCTTAAAGGTCTCCACACTTATTGATCTGTAACTATTTATTTTGTGGGTCCCTTAAACAAAGGGTGCGTGCTAGAAGCCTACACACAATTACGGTACTGAAAGACACCATTCAGGCGGAAATCAGAAACATTCCTATAAATATGCTTGTACGTGCCCTAAACGATTTACATCACAGATTGTCCGTCAATGTAACGATGATGGCCATCTACGAGATATCATTTCCAAAACATGAAAAATGCGTGAAATGGCAATACTCAAAGTAGTGCTGTGATTGAAAATGTTTTACAATATATTTCTCGGCCTGTTTCGGCACATCGAAATCGGTCCGTACTTCTGCTACAGTTTTCTCCCGAGTAGGCTCACAACCATTACAACACAACCATTACTCCTCTTCTTTGGACATTTCCAGTTCCTCTGCGACTTTTGATCCAGGATACAACTGATTGCCGGCCAGGAACAGGACGTGGGTTCCCACTATAACTTCCTTTCTATGTCAGGGCTGCCCCCTCCGTCCTGCTTCTCCATTTCTCCCCACCACTTCAACTCCTGATGTCAGGGCTCTACCCACCCACCAAATCTATCCTTCATTTCCGTGTTCCCTCTATCCACCCTACCACCTTCATTTTCAGTATCATCCAACGGCTTATATACTAACTCGCGCACTCTAACCCACTACAGAACAACCAAAGTTTAATCTTCCCACAACTTTTTTAACCAGCGCCGGTCCTTCATCTTTTTAAACGATAGTACGTTGCTCCTTTTTAATCAACATCACCACTTTTTCAACTTACTTCAAATATCTATTTTGTCTTTTTATTCTTGTCTGTTAAACTGTTTATTTCTGTTTTTATTTGAAAGGAAGAAAACAACATTGTGTTTTGTATCATCGAATAATCAACATTATGTAATCTTTAAAAAAAATTTTAAATTCTCCACCCATAAACCTTGCTGTAATGTCCGTACTTACATTTTGTAAAGGCATTTGGCTCAAGAGCGATATATTGTAGCGCAGGAAGGCAACCTGCAGCACATATGGGGCGGGAATGACGAAATAACAATAAACAAAAAATCAGAAGTTGGGTCGAAAATTCTGAAGTGCATACGCGATGTACGCTGCTCTGCCATGATCTGTCAGCCGTTAGAAAAGCGAGCCTCTACGACAACGACGCGTTGCTCCTTCGGCGAATGCAGTGTTCCTACTGGTAAACAAACTTTCCGAACAACTGCATCGAATGAGACCATTCCCATCCTCTGCCTACCAAGGCTCGCTTCACCCCACATCATCCCACACTGAATAAAAGCAGTAACCTTCGTTGCCACATCCTTTGCGGAAGAAGAGGCAGGATTGGAAAAAATCTACCTTCATCACGATAGCGCACCTGGACAAAGACGTGCTTTGGCCGTGGCAAAACAGACATTTGAACTATGAATAGTTGCAACTTCCATCCTGCCGTTTTGACGCCTTGACTTTTACCCGTTCCTATGTATAAAAAAATTTGTGAATGAATTTTTTTAGAATTAAATGGGATATTGTGCACACACAGTATCAGACTTCGAAGATCAAAGCTACCAACTAAAAGGTAATGGGCAATGTAAAATGTCTTGAGAAGAGCATTTACTAACAAGTTTCTTGCTTTAATTATACACTCTAATACAAAAAAAGACGACTGTGAAGGAATTGTCTAAATACAGTAGTAGACGTGCTGTACGTCTACAGAGAAACAAACGTTCTCCCTTTCAGAAAAATTGAGCATATCAGTAACCCGTTGGTCCACCTGTGGTACTTATGCAAGCATTTATTCTACTTGGCGTTGACTGACAGAGTATTTGGATGTCATCCTGATGGATATTGTGCCAGATTCTGTACAAATGGCTCGCTGGGTAACCAGAATCACCAGATGGTTAGAGTGTCCTACCCACAACGCTCCAGACGTTCTCAATTGGGGAGAGATCCTGAGGCCTTGTTGGCCAAGACAGAATTTGACAAGCACGAAGACAAGCTGTAGAAACCCTCGGCTTGTTGAGCGGGCATTATCTTTCTGAAATGTGAGGCCACGATGGCTTGCCATGAAGGGCAACAAAACGGAGTGTAGAATGTCGTCGACCAACCGCTATGCTGTAAGGGTGTCGTGAATTAGAAACTAAGCGGTCCCGTTATTAAAGAAATGACACTCGAGACCATCACTCCTGATTCTCGGACCAAATGGTGAGCTACACTCAGGTTGGTACTCCACTGCTGTAATGGGCGTCTCCAGACACGTCTTCTGCCTGAAATGGCATTGATTGGTGAAGAATTGTCTCGAGTGAAAAGTCTCGGCGACCATCGAAGACCTCTGAAGACGATCCAGGCAGTTGTGGGATACCAAACAGACTGTCTAAATGGATGAGTTAAATGCTCACACCTGTCACACAGAATCGTAAAGAAGGAGGGACAATCCACTACATGGTCTGTTAAGACATGCTTCGAAAAGAAGTAGAATTGTCTCCATTCATGCTGGCGCGCAGGACGGTTTTGTATTGAATGTGTACATTAGGTTAAGACAACGGCCAGACAACAGGAGCTTATCACACCGACATACATTCCTCAACTTATGAAAAGTGGTTCAGGGAGAAACTGATACCTAATCTACTTCCTCATACTGTCCTTGTTAGATATAACGCCACTTATCGCAGTAAGTATCTGTCTCGTGCTACAATATCAAAGTCCACGAGGAGTGCAATGACGTCTTGGTTAACAGAAAAGGAAATTTCTTTAAAAAAAAAGTATTGGGGCCCTAGTTGTATTTATTGATAAAATGAACAAACCAGGGTACATCACTTATAAAACAGACAATATTTTACCCGAACATGTCATACTGACGTACGAATTCCTCCATACCACCCCTAATTGTATCCTACAGTGCAGATATGGGCAAGAGTCAATGACGGTGTTTGTGAACGTAATATGCCTTTCTGAATGGACACGTTATTAACAAATTGATGACCAAATTGCTCCCATACCAGAAGGAGACTGGAAGAGATGCTGTGAGCACGCAAATAAAATTAGAGAGCAGTACATTTCAAGTTTAAAGCTTGCTGGACCAAGCGCTAGTGACGATCATAAATGTGGAAAGTCGAACAGATTCCAACAGTGATAGTCATAGTGATGCAAGCAGTACTGATTCCGCAATTGAAGATGAAACTGAATCAGCTGACACTGTCAGTGGAAGTGAAACAGACGTGGCTACCGAATATGAAGAAACGTGGGGTGGAGCGTTTCCTAAATGTGTTTTGTGTGTGGAAATAGTGACAGTGAAGTATCCATAGTAGTATGTCAACCGACGAACTTATTAAGTCTAATGTGGAATTGCGTCTGCAATTAGTCTAAAAATCTTTGAACGTGTTATCAACAGTGTAGCTACTACATACGACCAAATCGTACTTTTAGCACGGCAATGCTTGTAAAACAAATCCACTTATGCCTCCAGCCCCAGTGGTCGTCCGCCGCACTGCGGTACCTCCTTCCCTCCTTTGCATTGGAACTCCGGCGCAAAGGAATGTCCTGTGTTTGCAGGAAGTGCGCAAAGGGTGTTCATGTGTGGACGCTATGTTGTGTATGGCCACGTTTATATTTTTTGTGGCCAGTAACTTACATGCATGTCTGGTTATAACGCAATACTTATGTACCCGGATGATTTAATGATGAAAAGGCCGTCAGAAACTAATCAATAAATAAATCTTCCCGTGCAGTTTAAAATCGCCCCCTAAATGTTACTGCAATCAATAATTCTTGAGTTGGTGCGTCGTTCATTCTCACCTCCCTACAAATAGTTGTCTGTGTCCCACGCTGCAAACTTCTACGCCAGCTGCTATCATTGTTACGCAGCTCTCGTCCGTTGCTGGGCAACGTTCTTCTGAACTGGTCAACCGAGCTGTTCTCGCCGCATTTAGAAGAAGCTTCGCTGCTGTACATAGGGGTATTTTTTCAAGCTGGTTGACACCTGGTGTGTACTGATGAAGGTAAAGAGCATACTTCTTCTATGTTGTAAGTTACGTAAACTGTGTTTCGTCCTGTTTACGCTAAAACGTACGGATTATGGAAGGCTAATACGTACATTCTTAGACTTGAAAATAAATGCTCAGTTCGGTGTATAAACCTGTACAGAAAGCAAAAAATTACAAAATAATTGTTTGGTTGCACTAAAGAATGAAGATTTCCTGTCTTGACAGTTGGAAACAGTTCCCCATCAATTACTTTTTCGTCACCATTGTGTTTCGTTATCAAACGAACTTGACTAAAATTCTGTTGGATTTGCTCCGCCTGCTTGTAGTGTGACTTTTTTGTCGTTTGGTGGTTAACGTATCAGTCAGGCATAAAATGAAATACTCAACGATCCCTCGAATAAAGACACAAGTGAAACAGATCGGTGCCGCGCGGTGTGGCCGCGCGGTTTGAGGCGTCCTGTCACGGGCTGCGCGGCCACTCCTGCCGGAGGTTCGAGTCCTCCCTCGGGCATGCGTGTGCGTGTTGTTCATAGCGTAAGTTAGTTTAACTTAGTTTAAGTAGTGTGTAAGTCTAGGGACCGCTGATCTCACACTCATTTGAACATTTGAAACAGTACGGTCAAACACGGCGCATAAAGTTGGTCTAGTCTAACTGTATAGCTGTGACAACTTGTGTGTCTGTTTCTCGTTTGTGCCGTTTCAAAATGATGTCTTATGGTCTTCTTCGTCGTTCATAAACAATTCCATTAGGTCTACAGCTTTGCTTTCGGCGTTTGTAGTAGATGTCAGTGGCATTGTACATGGTAGATGGCATTGTAGATGGCATTAGTACAGGTGATAATTCGTAACTGCCATAAAGTAATCTTAAGCATTTGTAAACATAACTCCGTCAAAATATTTGTCAATTTGTGATTGCGTTATAAAATTATTCTCCATTGAATATGTCAAATTACGAGCTCACTTCTCGCCGTTTGCAGAAAGTTGCAATTTTCTAAATTAACATAAAGGAATCTGCGGCTGAGATTCATTAAATACTGGGCAAGATCTATGTTGAGGTATCTGTTAGTGAGAGAACTTGCACAGAATCATTTCAGCGCTTTAAGAACGTTTGACGTCGAAGCCCGACATGGCGGTGGAAGAGAGAAGATTTTCGAGGTGACTGAAAAAAATGGCTTTGAGCACTATGGAACTTAACATGTGTGGTCATCAGTCCCCTAGAACTACTTAAACTTAACGAACCTAAGGACATCACACACATCCATGCCCGAGGCAGGATTCGAACATGCGACCGTAGCGGTCACGCGGTTCCAGACTGAAGCGCCTAGAACCGCTCGGCCACCCCGGCCGGTGAGGTGACTGAAACCGACGGAAACAGTCACAGGGGACAATTATCGAAAGCACTTGACGCCTTTGAGCCGAACACTGGAAGAGAAATGGCTGCAATACAGCGACAGAAACGAAACCGTGATTTTTCAGTATGACTGTTCTCTACCTTCTGTCGCAAAACCCGTCGAAACATACCTGGAAAGGTTGAAATGGGCACTCCTGCCCCATTCACCTTATTCGCCGGACATTGCCCCCTCTGACTAGCACGTTTCTCGATCAGTGGCACAAGGCCTGGCTGACCAGCACTTCCGGCCTTATGAACAAGTGCAAAAGTAGATCGATTCATGGATCTCCTCAAAAGACGCCCAGTTCTTCCGCTGCGGGACTTGTAACCGGAAGATGAGAGAAAGTAGTGATCCACGGTGGCCGATACTTTGAATCACAAATTTTTTGTAAGTTTTTTACAGTAAAGTCTCGACCTTCGAGAAAAAACACCGCAAGCAAAGTTGTAGATCTAAGAAGTAACATTCAGATATCTACTCCTACATCTAACACCATTTTTCATTCTTACAGTCTTGATGTGCAAAATTATTATTATCATTATTATTACTATTATTATTATTGCCGTATGTTCAGTTATGGCCTACAAGAGGCGTATTTTACATTTTAATGTCATTAAGTGCTCAGTAGTAAAGGCGCAAACGATTTGGAAATGTGAGGAGGTTTGAAATATTAAATATATCGTTGGTATTAATTTTTGGTTACAGCCATATAATTTCTTGAACAGCACATAGTTGACAGAGCTTGAAAGCTGTAAATATGTACTAACAGCAGTATACAGCCAAGGGAGCGCTGAACTGTGTACATCGGCACTTCGTGCCAAACAATTCGTTTGTAATGTTGCACACAGTTCAGAGCCATCCCACACTAGTAAAAGGCTTGGCTGTGTGCTGCTGTTCGTGCTAAACCGATTGTCATGGCAACAGCTCTCAAGCACGACCAGTTAAGGACAGTTCATGAAATTATACGGCTGTATCGCGAAATAATGTGTTTAACGTGTTCAACATCATACTGACAATTGCTACAAGGAGGAAACGTCGTGGTGTACAAAGCAAAAATAAAATGAATATAAAGAAACAACAAGTGTATGAAATAAATACCTTTTGAGAAGATTACCACTGGCATGGAACCTGTTGCAACTAAAAGCTATTAAATAAGCTTCTAGCATAATCGCATTTTTGACTTTATTTTGATGTAACAAAATGTCTATTACCTTACAGTTTTTCAGCGAGCGTAGAGTACTATCTATCTCGTATCGATTAATATCCAATTGCTTGGTATATCTTTAGTACTATATTATTTTTCGAAACTATGATGCGACATTGTAGTCCATTTCATGTTTCAGTCGTGCTGAGCTGCAGTCTTACACGTAACCATTCTCTCATTTTTGTACGTATCTAAGTATTTTGTTTGTTACTGCAACTGTGAAAGTCAACTGAATCTCTTGTATACCATTTGCTTTTCTCGCTGGTGTGGTATTGATTCCATCCCACTATTCTCCTAAGGAATGTCTTGTTGCGCCACCATCTGTTGCTACGTATGCACCTCTGGTGGA